>NW_013675400.1:0-2480 GCF_000517525.1 Limulus polyphemus | reverse complement strand
GCTAGTATATATTATACAGAAAAGTGACAGGAAACGACGTTTTACATCATAAATAAAAGGATACTTTATGATATATCATAAAAAAGTAGTAGTAGCATTCGGTGTTTTTGTCATTACGCAATAATATCATATAATTAACGTCGCAAAAATTTCGTACATTTATTAAATGTATGAATGATAAATATATTAATAGAAACCCGACAGAAAACGGTGTTGAGATAAAAAAAAACGTTTTATGGTACGTTATAAAAGAGTATTCGTGGTATTCAATGTTTGTGTTGTTGCGAAACAAATACATATAACTTGTGCAAACAACAGACATTTGAAAAAAACAATAAGTTACAAATGTCAAGATACAAAAAAATTAAATCTTACTTTTCAAACCTGGATTCATCTGATGAATTTTTCAATATTACGCGAACTTATTTAAATAAGTTCGTGCTAGTATTTTTATGTTATCACTTGACACACTGTATAAAACATGTAATCTTCAAATAAGTCCTTAAACATACATTCATATGATAATAATAAATAAGTTCGTGCTAGTATTTTTATGTTATCACTTGACACACTGTATAAAACATGTAATCTTCAAATAAGTCCTTAAACATACATTCATATGATAATAATCTTTTGTAATAACTTTGGGATTTGGTTTCAGCACCTACGGGAAATATGGCAACGTAATCTTTAGAAAAGGTGCTTAGTGGAGCTGATACCAAATATTTTGTTTTCGCTTTCACTGATGGCTGTTTAGTGTTCTTACCGACTGAGAGGAAATCCAATATTTACTGTTCGAATTGGTTGAAGCTGAATAATTGAGAAGAAGTCGTGGGTTGCGTGAAAGTTACCACAATACATTATTCTTGGACGACTTTTCACCTAACATTCACACATACGCGTTGGATTTATGAAGTTTCTACGTGATCTGTATAAATACTACTACTTAGAGAAACGGGAAAAACTACCGGAGAGTCATAAAGAATAAGTTTTCTTTAAAAATCTTTGTTAGGCTTTCTGAGAAACTAGCAAGAAAAACGAAACTTGTTAATTGTTGAATTTCGCGCAAAGCTATTCGAGGGCTATCTGCGTTAGCCGTCCCTAATTTGGAAGTGATGAGGTAGAAAAAGGCAACTTGCCAACACTATCCACCGCCAACTCTGTGGTTACACTATACCAACGAATACCTTCACATTTTAACGTCCCACGGCTGAAAGAATGAGCATATTCAGTGAGGGGTTTCGATCCCGCGAACTGCAGATTGGGAGTCAAGCATTATAACCACCAGGCCATGTCAGGGACGGAAGATGGTTTGGTTTGTTTGTTTTGAATTTCCCACAAAGCTAGCCGTCCTTAATTTAACAGTAAAAGACTGGAGGAAAGGCATCTAGTCATCACCACCCACCGCTAATTCTTGAACTACTCTTTTATCTTGACCATCACATTATAACGCCCCCACGGCTGAAATGGCGAGCATGCTTGGTGGGACAGGGATTCGAACCCGCGACCCTCAGATTGCTACTCAAGCGCTACAACCACCTGGTCAAACTACACAATGGGCTATCTGTGCTCTGCCCACCACGAGTTTCGAAACCCGGTTTCGAGCGTTGTAATTCCGCAGACATACCGCTGAGGCCACAATAAGGTAATAATCCTTTTTTTATTATATAGATATCAGACTTGTTTTATTATTATTATTATTATAAATAAATACGGGCATTTTTTAAAAATGAACCAGTGATATTGAGTTTTATGTTAATGTCTTAAGACGAACGAATGCTAAACGCTAGAATAGTTATCTATTAAATGTAATTTTTTTATATGATATGAAATTTTTTCACTGGAAGAATTAATTAAATATTCATAAACGAGGAAAAAGAATAAACGACTGATGTAGTCATACTTAATAATGACCAAAATAAAACCCTCCGTTCCTCGGTTTGGCTTAATTGTACGAACGCATGGATATGTATGTTTAGATATTCAAACATAATAAGTAGGAATAACTTCTAGGCCTACTAAGAAAGTACAAAGTAGCCATAAAGTTTTTTGACCTCTTTGCAATGTCATAACTGGGAATAAGTACAATGTGTGAAGATGAAAATTGGGAAACTTTTTATCGTCGTATGGGAAACAAGAGGAACCAATAGGGCTATTAATAAACATTACAGCGTATTCCTATAGCAGCTAGGAGCGTATTTCTACACTACGTGTAAAATTTGTAATCCCCCATTTTCAGTACAGTGTTTATCGAGGAATAATGTTGCAAACAGTTGATCGCAACATATCTTGGGGAATTTTCTTTAGTAACCACATAAACAGTAACCTGTCAGATTGAGATCTGCCTTCTATTGTGGAGTTCCGGTAAACACGAAACTTGAGCTGACCACATAACCAGTAACCTATCAGATTGAGATCTGTCTTCTATTGTGGAGTTCCGGTAAACACGAAACTTGAGCTGACCACATAACCAGTAACCT
>NW_013675399.1:23705-24658 GCF_000517525.1 Limulus polyphemus | reverse complement strand
CCTAGTTGATACCTATAACCTTACATATCATCTAGTTGATAACTATAACCTTACATGTCACCTAGTTGATACCTATAACCTTACATATCATCTAGTTGATAGCTATAACCTTACATATCATCTAGTTGATAACTATAACCTTACATGTCACCTAGTTGATAACTATAACCTTACATAGTCATCTAGTTGATAGCTATAACCTTACATATCATCTAGTTGATAGCTATAACCTTACATATCATCTAGTTGATAGCTATAACCTTACATAGCATCTAGTTGATAGCTATAACCTTACATATCATCTAGTTGATAGCTATAACCTTACATAGCATCTAGTTGATAGTTATAACCTTACATATCATCTAGTTGATAGTTATAACCTTACATATCATCTAGTTGATAGTTATAACCTTACATATCATCTAGTTGATAACTATAACCTTACATGTCACCTAGTTGATAACTATAACCTTACATATCATCTAGTTGATAGCTATAACCTTACATATCATCTAGTTGACAGCTATAACCTTACATAGCCTCTAGTTGATAGCTATAACCTTACATATCATCTAGTTGATAACTATAACCTTACATATTATCTAGTTGATAGTTATAACCTTACATATCATCTAGTTGATAGTTATAACCTTACATATCATCTAGTTGATAGTTATAACCTTACATATCATCTAGTTGATAGCTATAACCTTACATAGCATCTAGTTGATAGCTATAACCTTACATATCATCTAGTTGATAGTTATAACCTTACATAGCATCTAGTTGATAGCTATAACCTTACATAGCATCTAGTTGATAGCTATAACCTTACATAGCCTCTAGTTGATAGCTATAATCTTACATATCATCTAGTTGATAGTTATAACCTTACATATCATCTAGTTGATAGCTATAACCTTACATATCATCTAGTTGATAGCTATAACCTT
>NW_013675399.1:21083-22737 GCF_000517525.1 Limulus polyphemus | reverse complement strand
TTACATAGCATCTAGTTGTTAGCTATAACTTTACATAGCATCTAGTTGATAGTTATAACCTTACATATCATCTAGTTGATAGTTATAACCTTACATAGCATCTAGTTGTTAGCTATAACTTTACATGGCATCTAAATATAAATAATAATAGTAAAGATAATAATATTAATTTAAACATCAAGAGGAAATAAAACCACTATTTAACCTAATCACATTTTAGACGAATTAAAAATAACTAACGTAAAATAAAGTTAAAAGTACTTAAAAATTGATTTCTAAAATTAAAAATATCTAAGTTCTTAATGAAGTATATTATACAAGAAATAATAATTATTTAAATTCTAAACGTACTTTGTGTAAGTTATCTACAGATTCACGTCGATGTTAAAGCGTGAAGAAACAAAACACAACAACAGTTTATTGAAAATGTAAAAGTAATTTCCAATAAGATGTGTCGTTAACAGCGAGAGAAGCAACAATTAAATTGATAACAAAACAGAAAGAAAAAAAGTTAATTTAGATCCCCATTGACGTTTATAGATGAAACCAACTGTCCAATGAAATAATTCTTTGGTTGCTAAGTGATATAAAACAAGAATGAATTCACAATAAAATATTTAAATGAACTCTAAGATAATTATTATTGATTATAATAAACTACATATTTTCAGAACAGTTCAGAATTAAAGTTTCTTCAATACAGAACACATTGGTTGATATCAATGAACATGTTATGGAATACTGTACTTGTGTTCTTACAAATCACGGTTTGCTGGTTTCTTATTATATCTGGTATAGAAATAGAAACTGAAAATTATATCATGAAAATTAAAGACACAAAAGGCTCAATGTCCACGACACTGACCACTGTCCACTCCACAACTACTGGTTGTTTTGGGGCTTGTCTGAAAGACCCGCGATGTCATGGACTGGCAGTGAGTCCTTCTGTTGCTGGACTACATTCATGTGACCTACTAGGGGTGGATGCAGATTTTATCCCCAGTTCTGGCTGGATAATTTTCTGGGTAAGTCAGTGATAATTGAAGTAGTAAAGACCTCTAAAAAACTAAAGGAAAAACTGACGGATAATATTTATACTTTGGCATCATTAGATTTATAAACCGTTTGTAAACTGTACTACAGATAAAACCTGTCATTTACCGTTTGTAAACTGTATTAGAGATAAAACTTACCATAAACTGTTTGTAAACTGTATTAGAGATAAAACTTACCATAAACTGTTTGTAAACTGTACTAGAGATAAAACTTACCATAAACCGTTTGTAAACTGTACTACAGATAAAACCTGTCATTTACCGTTTGTAAACTGTATTAGAGATAAAACATACCATAAACTGTTTGTAAACTGTACTAGAGATAAAACTTACCATAAACTGTTTGTAAACTGTTCTAGTGATAAAACATACCATAAACTGTTTGTAAACTGTACTACAGATAAAACCTACCATAAACTGTTTGTAAACTATATTAGAGATAAAACATACCGTAAACTGTTTGTAAACTGTACTAGAGATAAAACATACCATAAACTGTTTGTAAACTGTACTAGAGATAAAACTTACCATAAACCGTTTGTAAACTGTACTACAGATAAAACCTGTCATTTACCGTTTGTAAACTGTATTAGTAGATA
>NW_013675399.1:17204-20083 GCF_000517525.1 Limulus polyphemus | reverse complement strand
CTAGTTTTGAGTAGAGCTTCCCTATTAGTATCTGCTGATTTTTTTAAGGTGTAGATATTGCCTTAAGTGAATAATTTGCTTCATCTTCATTTAAATAATTGTGGATTTCACGTTTCGAGGAAATCGAAGTCATATTTCAGGTCACTTGTTTGATTAATATTGCTTTTAACTTGTTCGGGTTTATTTTAGATTAAGATGTTTGACTTAACCTACCAGGTAGAGATCATAAAATAATTGGCGAGAGATTTTTCAATAAAGGAATTTCTTCAGTTCTATATATACACGGGACACTTGCCCTTCTGCTCGGTTCTTATACTCTTATTAAAGTAGCAAGCTGAGCCATGACAGTGGAGCCTGAGTAACTGGGGATTATTGGAGTAGCAAACTGAGCCATGACAGTGGAGCCTGAGTAACTGGGGATTATTGGAGTAGCAAGCTGAGTCATGGCCTGTTTTTACACTGTAAAACTTCATTATACATCTGTTTTTACACTGTAAGACTTCATTATACACCTGTTTTTACACTGTAAAACTTCATTATACACCTGTTTTTACACTGTAAGACTTCATTATACACCTGTTTTTACACTGTAAAACTTCATTATACACCTGTTTTTACAATGTAAAACTTCATTATACACCTGTTTTTGACTTAATTACATGGTTTATATTTGAGACAAGGATCTAAAAGTTGTAAAACAGGACACAAGAATAAAAACTGTTCGAGAAACAATAAATTTCAGAAACTTCATTTGACGAATTGCTTTTTTTCATTGTTTTTACAGAAAGAGGGAAAGACAACATACAGAGTTCTTCGCGCGAACTCGAACTCTGGTGGTCCAACTGACCCACTGGTTTCATGGTATGCAGACTGTAATAACGATCCTGATGGAATACAAAATGGCGTCATTGTGGCGTTTTGGTAAGTCTTACAATGTTACTTTAATTAAACCTGCTGAGTTAATAGTTCTGTTTATATATTCTTCACATGATAAATACTATAGTGTTGTTAAGTATGTACTTATTCCCTCACTCCTATCATGACCTAATACTCTCTTTCTCTTCTATAAACTGCTTAGTTCCACATTTACATCTGAGGTATATTTTAAAGTCTGGAAAAGTTATCTGCTTTCTTTTGATTTAATTTCGAATTAGATATATATATATTCCAGTTTTATAGTGAACAGACACAGAGACAATGTGTTGACGATTTTCTTATTTTTCTTTTCATCTTCCAATGGTCATTTGTACCATGATGAAGATGCTCACATTGTTGGAGCTCGACCACCAATTACATCTGGACCCTGACTATTAGCAGGGCTGGACATCTCCCTTAATAGAGAAGTGCCCCTATAGAAATGGTAAGAGCAACGGGAGACAGGGATCAGTGGATGACCATGCTCACCAACGCCCTAGATGGGCATTTTACCTAGAGAGAGCCCTAGTTTTCCACTGATTATTGCTCTACTGTTGATCTCTTATTGAAGGAAATCATCCATCAATGGTGCCTTACGGCTTGAACTTGGTTCATTTAGAGGCCTATTATCATGAAGAAGTTCTAGGGGCCCTGTAGAGACCATTCCACTCGAGATTGGACACCCTAGCCGGTTTGTTACTCCAATAATCCCCAGTTACTCAGGCTCCACTTTCATGACTCAGCTTGCTACTCCAATAACCTCCAGTTACTCAGGCTCTACTTTCATGACTCAGCTTGCTACTCCAATAATCTCCAGTTACTCATGCTCCACTATCATGACTCAGCTTGCTACTCTAATAATCCCCAGTTACTCAGGCTCCACTTTCATGACTCAGCTTGCTACTCCAATAATCCCCAGTTACTCATGCTCCACTATCATGACTCAGCTTGCTACTCCAATAATCCCCAGTTACTCAGGCTCCACTATTATGGCTCAGCTTGCTACTCCAATAATCCCCAGTTACTCAGGCTCCACTTTTGTATAATGAAGTTTTACAGTGTAAAAACAGGTGTATAATGAAGTTTTACCGTACAAAAACAGGTGTATAATGAAGTTTTACATTGTAACAACACGTGTATAATGAAGTTTTACATTGTAACAACACGTGTATAATGAAGTTTTACAGTGTAAAAACAGATGTATAATGAAGTTTTACAGTACAAAAAATGTTTTATTGCCTCTTTTCATGTTAATATAAGATTCACATATTGTTTCACTTACACAAACCAGCACAACACTTCAAACAGAAAAACCTCTACTACAGTTTACAAACAGTTTATGGTATGTCTTATCTGTAGTACAGTTTACAAACATATTATGGTAGGTTTTATTTGTAGTACAGTTTACAAACGGTTAATGATATGTTTTATCTCTAATACAGTTTACAAACAGTTTATGGTATGTTTTATCTCTAGTACGGTTTACAAACAGTTTAGGTATGTTTTATCTCTAGTACAGTTTACAAACAGTTTATGGTATGTCTTATCTGTAATACAGTTTACAAACAGTTTATGGTATGTTTTATCTCTAGTACAGTTTACAAACAGTACATTATAGGTTTTATCTCCAATACAGTTTACAAACGGTTTATGGTAAGTTTTATCTCTAGTACAGTTTACAAACAGTTTATGGTATGTTTTATCACTAGTACAGTTTACAAACGGTTTATGATAGGTTTTATCTGTAGTACAGTTTACAAACAGTTTATGGTGTGTTTTATCACTAGTACAGTTTACAAACAGTTTACGGTATGTTTTATCTGTAGTACAGTTTACAAACAGTTTATGGTATGTTTTATCACTAGTACAGTTTACAAACAGTTTATGATATGTTTTATCTCTAGTACAGTTTACAAACAGTTTATGGTATATTCTATCTCTAGTACAGTTTACAAACAGTTTAT
>NW_013675399.1:15596-16272 GCF_000517525.1 Limulus polyphemus | reverse complement strand
GGAAAGAATTTACGGAAAATTAGTTAACGAACGGAGGCGTAACAGTACTTAAGGCCTAGGTTAACCACAATAAGTCAAAACTGTTATGATAGATATGGCCAACATTAACCATACTAAACCTTATATGCTATAATGTGTAAGGTTCATACTAACCACTGTAAGCACAAACACAGGTCATTAGGCGTTTTTGTGTTAATTAAAGTCAATAAAATGAAGAACAAACAAAACTCCAGTAATGTTTAGTTTTTTTTTATCTGTCCGATTTTAGTTCAGTGAAAACGTTATTTCGGCTAATTTGCGTCATTTTTCATCAATTCGTGCCTAAAATCGAACGTATAATGATTTATTCACGTGAGTACATTTTAAATCATTATTATTGTTGCCTATTTTGGATCAATGTTGCCCCACAGAAACATAGAGTATTATGGTGTGTTAGAAAAATAGCGATTTCTATAACTAAAAAGTGACCCTCAGTTTTTAATGATTTCTCTAAAAAAGTTTCTGTAACATCGAATTCTGCCTTTTCTAGAAGATGTATAGTACATAGAACAAAGTTTAAATTAAAACAGAATTGAATATATACTTTTGTGTTTACAGTAAACAGGAGATGTGAAAACATTCCTAAACCAGCAACGTATAAAAAACGTTCGTTTCTTTTCAGGGATAATAAATTTTT
>NW_013675399.1:11549-14827 GCF_000517525.1 Limulus polyphemus | reverse complement strand
AAAAGTCCACGGTTTTTTAAATCAATAATATATATATATTAGTTATCTAACGTGTAAACGAAAAAAGTTAGATTCACAATGTCGTAAATTTTTTGACGAATTTTAAATCATTTAAAAATGTTGACGATGAAATATGTTGTTTGTTTCAGTATAAACTGTTATTGTTTTCTACATGTTAGCCCTCTACGACGACGATTGGTATTTCGCCAGCATGGACTACTTCAAATGTGTCCACCTGATGCGACCTTGGACAGTGAACACCACGAACTGTATGGATATCACGAGCACGCCGAGTTTAGAGGATGGACCAAGTGATGATATCAGCCTGTGGAACTTCGAATGTCCTAGTCTTAAACAGGGTTACTCGGTAGTAGTTGGTGTGTTTACAATGGATATAGACATCCGTTTAACGTGCTGTAGCTTGATTCAAACATTATAAATGATGTTCACTTTACACATCTACTGGTATAAGGCACCATGCATCATCACACCTGTTACACCTATTACACCATCACACCTGTTACACCTATTACACCATCACACCTGTTATGCCCTAATACTATTATGCGCAAAATGAGAGTATTTTTCATGGAAAACAGGAGTACACTTTGTTTAAATACGACCGGTGTTTTCAAAACTATCCCACAGATGGAGACACTAGCAAACAACTCTTTATTTGTTACTTCATTAATTCTTGTTTGTGTTATCATAAAGATGCACATAAAATATTTGTGCTGTATTGCCTGCGAGGATGGGATTAAAGGACTGGCATACCAAGAGGTATATTGTTTACCATCAAACTAAGGAAGATGACCCCCCCCTCACCACACAAGAGACTGACATACCAAGGGCCATATTGGTTACTGCCAAACTAAGGGAGATGAACCCCACCCCTCACCACACAAAGGACTGGCATACCAAGGGTCATATTGTTTACCATCAAACTAAGGAAGATGACCCCCCTCACCACACAAGGGACTGACATACCAAGGGCCATATTGTTTACCATCAAACTAAGGGAGATGAACCCCACCCCTCACACACAAAGGACTGGCATACCAAGGGCCATATTGGTTACTGTCAAATTAAGGGAGATGAACCCCACCCCTCACCACACAAAGGACTGACATACCAAGGGACATATTTGTTACTATCAAATTGAGGAAGATAAGTTTGTTTTTTTGAATTTCGCGCAAAGCTACACGAGAGTTATCTGCGCTAGCCGTCCCTAATTTAGCAGTGTAAGACTATAGAGAAGGCAGCTAGCCATCACCACCCACCGCCAACTCTTGGGCTACTCTTTTACCAACGAATAGTGGGATTGACTGTCACATTATAACGCCCGCACGGCTGAAAGGGGGAGCATGTTTGGTGTGACGGGGATTCGAACCCGCGATCCGCAGATTGTGAGTCGAGCGCCCTAATCACCTGGCCATGCCAGGCCATAGGAAGATAAGACCCCCTCACCACACAATGGACTGACATACCAAGAACCATATTGATTACTGTCAAATTGAGGGAGATTAGATCACCTCGCGACACAAGGGATTGACATTCCAAGGGCCATATTGGTTACTGTCAAAGAAAGGGAGATGAACCCCCACCCCTCACCACACAAGGGACTGACAGACCAAGGACCATATTGTTTACTGTCAAACTGAGGGACATGAGACCACTTCGCGACACGAGGGACTGACATATCAAGGACCATATTATGTACTGTGAGGGAGATGAAACCACCTCACCATACAATGTTTAGTAGCTTTACGACGAAGGATCTACACTATGTTTACTTTTAAGAGAAGATAGGCCTAGGATCACATGTCTGGACACATGGGTAACTTCTTATTCTTTATGATGGCATTATTTGGTCTTTTGGCTTTGTGGACACTTGAAGTATGCCCATCTCAAGTATCATAAGAGTAACACATTACAGAGCTTCACGATGTGTGCGAGTAATGACGTGAAGAAATTCACTGCTGCTGAATGACGTCCCCTGGAACCAGTACAAACTCTGAAGTTTGTAGACCAACATGTTCATTACCACGTGTTTCAAGGTTTCTTTTTAAGAATGTTGGTATAACTTAAAATGTTTACAACCACTTATAGACACCATAATTAACATTATTGCTAAAACACGTTTATCATTACTATTGTCATGGCTATAATTTTAAAGGTGTACAGCTTTTTTGGCACACCCTGTATTAACGTAATTTACTCTTTTTACACATTTACTCTTGTTGTCATGGTAACTATACAAAAGTTGTACTGCTACATTTTGCCCATCCTGTATTAACGTTATTTTTCACAGTAAACTTATTCTCGTTGTCATGGTAACCATTTTAAAGGTGTAGTGCTTCTTTTGGCGTTCCCTGAATTAACGTTATTGTTGATAGTACAGTTATTATTGTTGTCATAGTAACAATGTCAAAAGTGTACTGCAATTTTTGGCCCTCCCTGAATTAAGGTTATTGTTGTTGACGGTACACTTATTCTTGATTGTCATGGCATTCATGATAAAGACGAACTGCTAGTTTTTGGCCCACTGTCAGGTTTTGTATGTATGTGTGAGCCGGATTCTTTACAGTAGGTGTCTGTGACTTGTTGGTGATAAATTTCAACAATAAACGAACAGAACACAGTCCACTTGTTTTGAAATAATATATCAAAACAATCTAAACGTCAATTGTCTCTTACACAGTTAATTACCACAGCTGTATCCAGAGCTTTACATAATCGTTTCTTTTCATCAAAATCCACACAGTTTGGTTCAATTATTTTATAACACAACTGACAAGACAAATTATTTCTTCTCTACTCTATTATTACAAGACAATCTATGATAATTCCACTTTAGAAATCGCCACTATGCACCCTTTATGGCTAAACTCACAATCACTCAGTCTAGATCTATCTATCTATTGGACTAACTATGTCTAACTAACTTTATTTTACTGTCTCGAACTGCATTTTGTACGCATATTTATAGCCTGACCGAGGCCTAAATCGTTCAACACATTACACGATATTATGATGTAATAATACTCAATCAAAACAACGAGAAAACTTAAAAGGTTCTTGTAACATGACGCAATAATACAATTCACAACAATTGAACTAACTACCGTATGATTCTTAAACAGTGACGTAAACAAACCTGCGATAAACTATCGCTTCTAAAAATAACCAAGATTAACACTCGCAATGAATTTAAATTGAAACAGTCATGTAAATCTAACACACCTTGAATTTAAGTTATTGTCAACAATACACTTATT
>NW_013675399.1:4732-11192 GCF_000517525.1 Limulus polyphemus | reverse complement strand
GCTACTTTTGTTCTACTCTGTACCAACGTTATTGTTGACAGTAAACTTAATCTTGTTGTCACGGTAACCATGTTAAAGGTGTACCGCTACTTTTGTTCTACTCTGTACCAACGTTATTGTTGACAGTAAACTTAATCTTGTTGTCACGGTAACCATGTTAAAGGTGTACCGCTACTTTTGTTCTACTCTGTACCAACGTTATTGTTGACAGTAAACTTAATCTTGTTGTCACGGTAACCATGTTAAAGGTGTACCGCTACTTTTGTTCTACTCTGGTACCAACATTATTGTTGACAGTAAACTTAATCTTGTTGTCACGGTAACCATGTTAAAGGTGTACCGCTACTTTTGTTCTACTCTGTACCAACGTTATTGTTGACAGTAAACTTAATCTTGTCGTCACGGTAACCATATTAATACATAATGAATATTGAGACTAAGCTTCTTATAATTCTGGTGTGAGTTAGTTAAATATTTATTGTGGATTATTTTATTTATGACCTTTGTTAAAAACATCAGTTAACATAATTACTTAGAATTGTACTAAATAATCTTTATAATATTTCATTTTGAATCAGAAGTGAATCTTTACTGGAGTGATCGCAGAAATTAATTCAAATCTTTAACAACCAAATTCACTGTCTTAGCTCAATAAATATTTAGAACTGACAGAGACATTAGAAGTTTGCTGTAGATTTATTTTATTATCACGTTTCAAGTTTTAAAATATAAAATACTAACTTTTCACTGATTCTGTAAATGATGTGTGAATAAAATAATACAGAGTTATATATTACATGTTGTTGTTGTTGTTTTACTTTATAGTAGACATTTGGATAACAGATATGTAATTAAGACAAATGGTAGTGTGTCGTGCGGAAGAAAACAACAAAACACACGACACCCAGTGTGTTATAAACAAGAATGAAAACTTTACTTTGAACCATATGTATAATAGCCTCCGTTAAACAAAACTCTTTCAATGTGGTAGGTCTCTCAAGTCACATTACTTTACAAACTAAACTTCAAAGTAATCGCTTTAACACTTATTGTTTTACAGCACGTCAAACTAAGCCTGAAATTCTTCGTTTTCTTCTCGGTTGATTTCTTTTCAATTTGGTAAATAGCTGGAATATATGTTCTTCTACATTGACAGTAAAGTTGGTTCATGTAGCTTAAGCATTATCGGAGATATGGGCAAAAAATAACGTACATTTTTGCGCTCGCCTGAAAAAGGATTGGCTTATTCGATTGCGCTGAATTTTCTATTAAACGTTAGGGTGTTCTTAGAAGTAGACCTGTTTTTACTTTTATAAAAATCGTACGTAAAATTCGGGAATTATGAGCCCAAAATCATCATCATATAAAAAGTTTCACACGATGTTTGGTTACTACTTTGAATTAGACTTCAAACTAATAAAAACGCTTTCCGGTACGTGATTCCCTTCGTTTCTGGCATATTTAATAAGATCACTTTATCTACTATGTAAAACTACAGAAGGAACTTGGTGGCTATTGAAAAACAGTTTGGCTGAAAAAGGTGTGAACAAAAATAAAACAACTCAACTGGAATATTGAAACACGTAGTTATAATGTCTCCAAATTTAATAGGTGCTCGATGCTAATTATTCCAAACTATATCTCAGTATCACCTTTTGTCCTTTGTGGTTATTTTGGCGTGATACTAGTCACGTGACCTCGATGTCGTAACAATACTAAAACACAACTGTTGTTAATTGCCAATAAAACTACAGTCCTAACAACGGTTTTACCAAGTCCGTTAGAAGTTCACTAGACCCCTGTCTAGGCTTAGAAATATAACAGATCAAAGTGTTTGAGTAAGTGGATTTGTTTATATTTAAAATATGAATAACAAGAAAGCGAAGTCGTGCAGGTGAGAATGAGACAGGTGTTACCAAGTGTACTGTGTTGCTAAGTCAACGTGGCAGAAGATTAGTGTGATTAGTGTGTAAAACAACTGTACTTAAATAACAATCAATCATTTTCCAAACACTGACATGTATTATTGTAGCTACCAACAAAATAATAAACATACAACACAAATACAGAGTCGATAATGATACAAACATTATTGTTGAAGTGTAGAATAAAACACTTGATAATTATAATGTATTTTTCTTTTGGAAGCTTTTTATACAGCAGCGACATCTATACAGCTATTTAACAAATACGAACCGAACTCGATAGCTAATTTTAAGCAAATTTCTGTTAGGTATCATTATATTCTGTAATTATATGAAACAAAGTGGAATCTTGAGAGAAAAATTGATAAAAACATCATAATTTGAACGAAGAAAAAGTTAATAGTTATAATTATTTAATGTATTATAAATAGTCCTAACTAAGTTATGGAATATCACCAGATTATTTAGTGTTTAATGGCAGGAAGAAAGTTGCTTAAAAACAAACAACTGTAGAATGTGCGAATTAATAATGCTGTTGTAGAACTTAATAGTGCTGACGAATTATTTAATGTATTATAAATAGTCCTAACTAAGTTATGAAATATCACCAGATTATTTAGTGTTTAATGGCAGGAAGAAAGTTGCTTAAAAACAAACAACTGTAGAATGTGCGAATTAATAATGCTGTTGTAGAACTTAATAGTGCTGACGAATTATTTAATAGTGCTGATGAAGTACTTATTAGTGGTGAAATACTTAATAGTATTGACGAAGTATTTAATAGTGCTGATGAAGTTCTTAATAGTGCTGAAGAAGTACTTAATAGTGGTGAAATACTTAATAGTGCTGACGAAGTATTTAATAGTATTGATGAAGTACTTAATAGTGGTGAAGTACTTAATAGTATTGATGAAGTATTTAATAGTGCTTATTAAGTACTTAATAGTGCTGATGAAGTATTTAATAGTGCTTATTAAGTACTTAATAGTGCTGAAGAAGTACTTAATAGTGGCGAAATACTTAATAGTGCTGACGAAGTATTTAATAGTATTGATGAAGTACTTAATAGTGTTGATGAAGTACTTAATAGTGCTGATTAAGTGAAGTACTTAATAGTGCTGACGAAGTATTTAATAGTATTGATGAAGTACTTAATAGTGCTGATGAAGTACTTAATAGTGGTGAAATACTTAATAGTGCTGACGAAGTATTTAATAGTATTGATGAAGTACTTAATAGTGTTGATGAAGTACTTAATAGTGGTGATGAAGTACTTAATAGTGCTGATTAAGTGAAGTACTTAATAGTGCTGACGAACTATATAAGAGTATTGATGAAGTATTTAATAGTGTTGATGAAGTACTTAATAGTGCTGATTAAGTGAAGTACTTAATAGTGCTGACAAAGTACTTAATAGTACTTAATTGGACTTTGCTTGTCATTGTCTTTAGATTAATTGGACTTTACTTGTATTTACGGTATTTTTGTCTGAATCCTCAGAAAAGATCGCTTGTTTGTAGTTAAACACAAAGCTACACAAAGGGCTATCTGTGCTCTGCTCACAACGAGTATCAAAACCCGGTTTCTAGCGTTGTAAGTCCACGTACATACCGCTGTACCACTGGGAGGCTGGAAAGGATCCTCCTTTTTAAATAAAAATAAGAAACAAACAAAGTTGTAGTTTGATATGTCTGAAGGTTACTGGGGAAAAAAAGTATCATGTGGCTAGGCCTAACATGGCAAAAGTTGTTTAACTGAGATGCTGACCATATATATATTTTTCTCGTATTCAAGTTTCTTTTTGAAACACCGGGGGGGGGGGTAGCCATTGTGATACGCAGTTCTACCATGAGTTTTTTCTTTCTTATTTTGATGTATATAATTTCGTTTATTGTGATTCTGTTGAGTTTTAGCATAACACGTGGTCCAGTAAACAGGTGGCGTTGACTTCGTTTTAGTTTCATTTGTTCCTTTATTGTTCTCTAGAGATAACATCTGTTCTGCCCACTAAAGATATTGCTGTAACACGTTGTGTAGCGATGTTGACAACGGCAATGTACTTTACTGGCAGAACAGATGTTACCTTGAGGTTACGATATTCCGTGTGTTGCATGAGAATTACCTAAAGGAAGGTACGTCAAGATGCTGAGTTGATTTTAAGTAGGTAAACATGAAAACTCACGTTGATGCTTTACATGAACTGATGAGTATCTGGATGCATCAGAAGTTTCCCCAAAACTTTACATCTGGTAACTGGATACTTACAAGTCCAGTCGGATGACCCAAGACTGCTTTTAACAATTAACTAAAGCCAGCATGGTAAAGGAGGAAAGGAAAAGATTTTAGAGTGCCAACACCGTATATTAACACTAAAGTTAACACCGTATATTCAACGAGAACAAACAAAGATGTTGTATTCTAATCTTGTTACTAAAGTTAACACCGTATATTCAACGAGAACAAACAAAGATGTATTATATTCTTGTTAACTAAAGTTAACACCGTATATTCAACGAGAACAAACAAAGATATTGTATTCTATTAAACAAGATTAGAATACAACATCTTTGTTTGTTCTCGTTGAATATACGGTGTTAACTTTAGTTAACATGAAAATAATACAACATCTTTGTTTGTTCTCGTTGAATATACGGTGTTAACTTTAGTAACAATTCTCGTTGAATATACGGTGTTAACTTTAGCCAAACAAAGATGTTGTATTATTTTCATGTTAACTAAAGTTAACACCGTATCAACGAGAACAAACAAACATGTTGTATTATTTTCATGTTAACTAAAGTTAACACCGTATATTCAACGAGAACAAACAAACATGTTGTATTATTTTCGTGTTCACTAAAGTTAACACCGTATATTCAACGAGAACAAACAAAGATGTATTATATTCTTGTTAACTAAAGTTAACACCTACATTGAACGAGGATAAAGAAAGCTTTTCATGATATTTGTGGATTATTAAATTTTCACTATACAAGAAAGATGTTCGTCAAACTGTGAACAGAAATGGAAGACATGTCAGTAGTGGAAGAGATGGTTGAAAGATATAAGGAACGTTAAACAATGACAACTAGAATAATATATTGAAGTTCAGTATCTAAGTTTTACATAAAAATGTTCACGGTTTAATAAGTTAATGGAATTCCAGATTAAAGCCCTAATGTACTTTTTTTCCAGTTGTTTGTATTACCAAAAACTGATGTCGATGTTAAAACATGAAACCGTTTAACGATAATTGGAGGTACCATTAGAAAAGTAAACATTTCTTATTTGGACACCATTCCAGTTAGTGTTGAAATATGTCAACTCGTTAGTTCTGAATGTCATTAAAATGACAACAACAACAACAACTTTCAGTTTTTGTCTTTAGAATTGCCCAATGAAATTCTGTTTGGTTGCTAGGTGTTGTATATATTTGTTTATCTTTCATATAATACATGATAACGATTACTGGTTCTATGTAACTATATATATTCAGAATTAAAGTTTGTTTAATACAGAACACATTGGTTGATATCAATGAACATGTTGGGGAATACTGTATTTATGTTCTTACAAATCACGGTTTGCTGGTTTCTTATTATATCTGGTATAGAAATAGAAACTGAAAGTTATGTCATGAAAATTGAAAACAGGCGAGGTTCAAAGTCCACTACACTGACCACTGTCCAATCCACTACCATTGGTTGTGCTGGAGCTTGTCTGAAAGACCCGCGATGTTATGGAGTGGCAGTGAGTCCTGCTGTTGCTGGACTACATTCATGTGACCTACTGGGCATGGAAACAAAAGTTATTTCCAGTTCTGGATGGAAAATGTTTTCAGTAAGTCAGTGATCATTTAAACAATAAAAACTATTTTCATCAGTTGATCTTCGATTGTATATATATATCTTGGCAAGAAGTGGGAAAGTAAGAAACAAAAGAAAGAACCTTTAATAAATTAAACACAGGAAAATTCATGTCAATTTTCCTTGAAAATTGAGAATGATTAACATACTTTTGCAATAATTTATAAAATATGTGATAATGTGTAAGAACTTAATATTTTAAATAACGTAACCATGACAACAGGAATTCATCAGATCTTTACTAAACCATAGAGCAGAAAAAAAAATGTAATTACTGGAAGAGCTGTGAAAACCATCGTTAAGGACAGGGTGTTATTGTTATTAGATATAGTTTAGGACAGGGTGTTACTTTTGTTAGATGTCGTTAAGGACATGGTGTTATTGTTGTTAGATATCGTTAAGGACAGGGTGTTATTGTTATTAGATATAGTTTAGAACAGGATGTTATTGCTGTTAGATATCGTTAAGGACATGGTGTTATTGTTCTTAGATATCGTTAAGGACAGGGTGTTATTGTTATTAGATATAGTTTAGAACAGGATGTTATTGCTGTTAGATATCGTTAAGGACAGGGTGTTATTGTTATTAGATATAGTTTAGAACAGGGTGTTATTGCTGTTAGATATCGTTAAGGACAGGGTGTTATTGTTATTAGATATAGTTTAGAAC
>NW_013675399.1:0-3891 GCF_000517525.1 Limulus polyphemus | reverse complement strand
CTAAGTTCTTCACATTAAGATACTCAAGGTTATTTATCTAGTGTTAAGTTCTTCACATTAAGATACTCAAAGATATTCCGTCTAGTGTTAAGTTCTGCACATCAACATACACAAGGTTAATTATCAAGTGTTAAGTTCCTCACATCAAGATACTCAAGGTTACAAACAGTTTATGGTATGTCTTATCTCTAGTACAGTTTACAAACAGTTTATGGTATGTTTTATCTGTAGTACAGTTTACAAACAGTTTATGATATGTTTTATCTCTAATACAGTTTACAAACAGTTTATGGTATGTTTTATCTGTAGTACAGTTTACAAACAGTTTATGGTATGTTTTATCTCTAGTTCAGTTTACAAACAGTTTATGGTATGTTTTATCTCTAATACAGTTTACAAACAGTTTATGGTATGTCTTATCTCTAGTACAGTTTACAAACAGTTACTCGATTCTCAGTTTGGGATTACAGAACAAAGATAATATTTCGGTGAAGGAATTTGTACCAGTAAAAAAAAAGTTTTATTACAAGGGGGCGTTCTTCACGGTCCGTGGTGGGCGTGGTTCTACGCTAAAAATTACAAGATTCTAAATTTATTTACCTGTTTGGGAAACGAGCCGAAATTACAAAATTAAATACTTATATCTCTCTGTCATGAGACAAAGCAATTATCACTGTTCTGTCACGAAATAAACAAACACAGTTTGAGAGAATCTGTGTTTGTAGCTTATATACCGCCCATTTTTAATAGACTGGTTTCCATGTCAATAAAAGATGTAATTATCTATGTTTCAAAGCTTCTTTTTTTTCATTCTCAAACTCTCCTTGTATAAACGACTTTATGCATGTAAAAATAAGGTGATAATATTTAATAAACTCTGTGTTTGAACAAGTAAATCCATGTTAGTTCAGATATCAAAGTGAAAGGAATGTTAAAATATATCTATAGATCGTTCTCATTTGTGGGTCACGAAAAAGGTTAGGATATGCTGGGCATAAGATACGATAACAACACGCAGTTTAATAACTTTTTCATGTTTAAGCTGACGGACACCCCTAAAATTACAGGTTAAATCTCCTACTGTTCTTATAGCCCTAAAACATATATTGATGTTTTCAACTTAAACAGGCCCTTATGCAGATATGAGCTAAACGGTCAGGTTAAGAGTTATGTATAGATGTCCTCATTTTGATTTTCACTTCTGATCATAGAAGGCAACCAGTATAAAGCACTCACCGCCAAGAGGCTGTGATTGATGAGATGTTGATTTTACAACGAAGTGAGGCCACTGTCATTGAGTTTCGAACCTTGGACCTTTTGATACATAGCCCGACACGCTAACCGATCCCCTGAGAAAACAAAGGGCGTAACGAACATGAACTGAAATTAATACGTTTGAAAAATTACAAAATCTTTTTCTATACAAATATATAAAACCATCACCAAAAATCTTGTTAATTAACTCAAACCTATTTTCTGTTGACTTTCACGAAGCTTTTGTTTTACATAATTCGTAACGGTAAAGAAGACGTCATTACCAAATCCAAGGTTGATTTTATATTAAACTGGCTGACTTCCGTACTGAAGTTTGTTTCAATTTCCAGATGATGATGGTTGTTCTATACATCAGGCTCTTCAACTTCTGAAGTGTTAAAAGTTTTCAACTTAGAAACCAAAGTTCAGTTTGCCAGAATCATTTATTGTATCAATTTAGTAACAAGTCCACGTTTTGTTACATTTAGGACAAAATATGTTGGTGTAGTTATCATTTAGGCTTAGAATACTAATAAACTAATAATGAGTTGTGAGTGAGAAAAAAATTCAAGACATTAAAATTAAAAATAAAAGTGTTGTTACGTCTCCGTTCGTTTGTTAATTAATTTTCCGTAAATTCGTTCCAACGAAACTTTAGCGACACAAGTCCTTTCTTAAATAAAACTGGTTTATTCTTTCCGAATACAACTTTACGATACACTTAATTTCAACAGTCGCGCTATAATTCTCAACGAACGTCTCACGCGCTCGACTTCAACAATACTCAATTACACACTCTCTGACTGCAGTTCAGTTACTCATTACACTGTCGCTTCGTAGCCCGTCTTATATATACAAGACCACACTATATCTAGAAGGATCACGAGATTTCTAGAAAGAGGTGGCGTGATACTAGTCACGTGACCTCGCTGACGCAACAGTATAAAAAAGAAAGAAAAGAGAGATCTCAATAAATTAAAACTAAAAATGAAGGCAAAACATATAAACTGTTTGTAAACTGTATTAGAGATAAAACATATAAACTGTTTGTAAACTGTACTAGAGATAAAACATACCATAAACAAGCGAATTAAACATTCCTTAAGCCTTTTCTTATTAGATATCGTTAAGGACAGAGTGTTATTGTTGTTAGATATTGTTGAGGACATGGTGTTATTGTTGTTAGATATCGTTAAGGACAGAGTGTTATTGTTGTTAGATATCGTTAAGGACAGGGTGTTATTGTTAGATATCGTTAAGGACATGGTGTTATTGTTGTTAGATATCTTTGTGAGAGGAAACTAATCATATTGTGAATTCTATTGTCATAATCTTTATTTACACACCCATCTTCGATTTTAAGATATATTTTCTTTGTTTGACGTTAAACACAAAGCTACACAATGGGCTATCTGTGCTGTGTCCATCACGAGTTTCAAGATCAAGATTTTAGATGTTTCAGGCTTTATGCTGGATACTGACATTCGCAGATCTCACTGAAGGGGTTAGTACACATAAAATTACCTGTATTTGATAACTTCCACGATTAACCTTGTTTTATGACAGTTATTATTTTGTTCCAACCATATACGCACAATGGTGATTTACAATAACCTTTTTAAAGAAATAATTCTTGAATTTTAACCAGCTCCTCCTTCCGTGATTTAGCAGTGAATCTGAAGATTTATAACGCTGAAAATCGGATTTCAAAACCCACGTTAGGCATAACACAGATAGGCCATTCTGTAGCCTTACTCTTAGCAACCAGTAAACAACTTAACCCCCTTTCTGTTTATAAGTAAACCTAATATCATCGTGCTAGTCCTAGGTCTGGATCTTTTCAGTCGATGACCCTTTCATCAGTCAACTTGAAGGCCTAAATCACTAAAATTTGGGGTTTGACTCCCCGTGATGGATACATGGCCGGTATCCTATTATGTAGCTTTGCGCTTAAAAATCAAACAAACTTCAGGTGATACTAAAAAAAAATAATTCACGTTTTATATAATCTGTGAAGTATATGTCCCCAAGTGATAGACTTTCGTCTCTAAAAATCGGGTTTCGATACCCGTGGTGGGCAGAGTACAGATATCCCATTGCGCATCTTTGCGGTTAACAACAACAAATCAATTTATCACTCATGTTACATATTTTGTTTGAAATTTTTAATAGTTGTCTTTGTATAAAAGCCAAAGGTATTTCATTAGATATAGTTTGGAACAGGGTGTTATTGTTGTTAGATATCGTTAAGGACATGGTGTTATTGTTGTTAGATATCGTTAAGGACAGGGTGTTATTGTTGTTAGATATCGTTAAGGACAGGGTGTTATTGTTAAGGACATGGTGTTATTGTTACGATATCTAACAACAATAACACCCTGTCCTTAACGATATCTAACAACAATAACACCATGTCCTTAACGATATCTAACAACAATAACACCCTGTCCTAAACTATATCTAATAACAATAACACCATGTCCTTAACGATATCTAACAGCAATAACACCCTGTTCTAAACGATATCTAACAACAATAACACCATGTCCTTAACGATATCTAACAACAATAACACCATGTCCTTAACGATATCTAACAACAATAACACTCTGTCCTTAACGATATCTAACAACAATA
>NW_013675398.1:21438-23180 GCF_000517525.1 Limulus polyphemus | reverse complement strand
CTAGACCCCTACTGAGACCAATATCTCCAGTATCTAGAAAACAATACTCACTAGTCCTCTACTAAGACCAATATCTCCAGTACCTAGGTCAAAATACTAACTAGATTCCTACTGAGACCAATATCTCCAGTATCTAGGTCACAATACTCACTATACTCCTACTGAGACCAATATCTCCAGTATCTAAATCAAAATACTCAATAGACTCCTACTGAGACCAATATCTCCAGTACCTAGTTCACAATACTCACTAGACCCCTACTGAGACCAATATCTCCAGTATCTAGGTCACAATACTCACTAGACCTTTACTGAGACCAATATCTCCAGTAGGTATGTCAAAGTACTACCTAGACTCCTACTGAGACCAATATCTCCAGTATCTAGGTCAAAATACTCACTAGACTCCTACCGAGACCAATATGTCCAATATGTAGGTCAAAATACTCACTAGACTCATACTGAGACTAATATCTCCAGTATCTAGGACAAAAACAAACTAGTCTCCTACTGAGACCAATATCTCCTACTCTTACTGAGAACAATATATCCAGTATGTAGGTCACAATACTCACTAGCCTCCTACTGAGACCAATATCTCCAGTATCTAGGTCACAATACTCACTAGACCCCTACTGAGACCAATATCTCCAGTATCTAGGTCACAATACTCACTAGACCCATACTGAGACCAATATATCCAGTATGTAGACCAAAATACTAACTAGACCCCTACAGAGACCAGAATCTCCAATATGTAGGTCAAAATACTCACTAGACTCCTTCTGAGACCAATATCTCCAATATGTAGGTCAAAATACTCACTAGACCCATACTGAGACTAATATATCCAGTATCTAGGTCAAAAACTCACTAGATTCCTACTGAGACCAATATCTCCAGTATCTAGGTCAAAATACTCACTATACTCCTACTGAGACCAATATCTCCAGTATCTAGGTCACAATACTCACTAGACTCCTACTGAGACCAATATCTCCAGTATCTAGGTCACAATACTCACTAGACTCCTACTGAGACCAATATCTCCAGTATCTAGGTCACAATACTCAATAGACCCCTAATGAGACCAATATCTCCAGTATCTAGGTCACAATACTCACTAGACCTCTACTGAGACCAATATATCCAGTATCTAGGTCACAATACTCACTAGACCTCTACTGAGACCAATATCTCCAGTATGTAGGTCAAAATACTCACTAGATCCATACTGAGATCAATATATCCAGTATGTAGATCAAAATACTCACTATACTCCTACTGAGACCAATATCTCCAGTATCTAGGTCACAATACTCACTAGACTCCTACTGAGACCAATATCTCCAGTATCTAGGTCACAATACTCACTAGACTCCTACTGAGACCAATATCTCCAGTATCTACGTCACAATACTCACTAGACCCCTACTGAGACCAATATCTCCAGTATCTAGGTCACAATACTCACTAGACCTCTACTGAGACCAATATATCCAGTATGTAGGTCAAAATACTCACTTGACCCATACTGAGACCAATATATCCAGTATGTAGATCAAAATACTCACTAGACCCATACTGAGACTAATATCTCCAGTATCTAGGTCAAAAACTCACAAGATTCCTACAGAGACCAATATCTCCAGTATCTAGGTCACAATACTCACTATACTCCTACTGAGACCAATATCTCCAATATGTACGTCAAAATACTCACTAGACCCCTACTGAGACCA
>NW_013675398.1:17735-20871 GCF_000517525.1 Limulus polyphemus | reverse complement strand
AAAAACAAACTAGACTCCTACTGAGACCAATATCTCCAGTATGTAGGTCAAAATACTAACTAGACTCCTACTGAGACCAATATCTCCAATATGTAGGTCAAAATACTCACTAGACTAATACTGAGACTAATATATCCAGTATCTAGGACAAAAACAAACTAGACTCCTACTGAGACCAATATCTCCAGTATGTAGGTCAAAATACTATTTAGACTCCTACTGAGATCAATATCTCCAGTATCTAGGTCAAAATACTCAATAGACTTCTACTGAGACCAATATCTCCAATATGTAGGTCAAAATACTCACTAGACCCCTACTGAGACCAATATCTCCAGTATGTAGGTCAAAATACTATTTAGACTCCTACTGAGATCAATATCTCCAGGATCTAGGTCACAATACTCAATAGACTTCTACTGAGACCAATATCTCCAATATGTAGGTCAAAATACTCACTAGACCCCTACTGAGACCAATATCTCCAGTATATAGGTCAAAATACTCACTAGACTCCTACTGAGACCAATATCTCCGGTATGTAGGTCAAAATACTAACTAGACTCCTACTGAGACCAATATCTCCAGTATCTAGGTCAAAATACTCACTATACTGCTAATGAGACCAATATCTCCAGTATGTAGGTCAAAATACTAACTAGACTCCTACTGAGACCAATATCTCCAGTATCTAGGTCAAAATACTCACTAGACCCATACTGAGACTAATATCTCCAGTATCTAGGTCAAAAACTCACTAAACTCATACTGAGACTTATATCTCCAATATCTAGGACAAAAACAAACTAGACTCCTACTGAGACCAATATCTCCAGTATGTAGGTCAAAATACTAACTAGACTCCTACTGAGACCAATATCTCCAGTATCTAGATCAAAATACTCACTAGACTCCTATTGAGACCAATATCTCCAATATGTAGGTCAAAATACTCACTAGACCCATACTGAGACTAATATCTCCAGTATCTAGGTCAAAAATTCACTACACTCCTACTGAGACCAATATCTCCAGTGTGTAGGTCAAAATACTCACTGGACCCCTAATGAGACCAATATCTCCAGTATCTATGTCAAAATACTCACTGGACCCCTAATGAGACCAATATTTCAAGTATTTCGGTCACAATACTCGTTGTTTCAATTCATTTATCACCTTTTGGTCCAGTTTAATATAAATTCATTAGTAGTGTTTTTATCCACATGATTTCTAGATCAGTTATTTTCACCAATATCATGTAAGCATTTTTAAGACAGACTCTTTAAACTATTGTATCTTTTTATTTTTCGTTATGTTACAGATGTGAGAGATAACTTATTGGTTTTGTTACGACAGCGGAAGTCACGTGACGCTAGTAACACGTCGTTAGATTCTAGAAGGATCATATCTGTTCCTGGCAACTCTAGTCTTTTCTATGCACCCTCAATTTTTGTGTATATAAGCCGGCAAATGAAGTGACGGCATAGAATAATTGCAGACAGACAGATATAGAGACAGATAATTGAGCCAAGTGAGCGGTAGTGCCCTTTAGTAAAGTGCGTGAATCGTTGTGAATTATAGCGTGTGTTGACTATGGAAATTCTGTGTATCACAAAGTTTGTAATGAGAAAAAATAAACTAGTTTTAATTACGAAAGGACTTGTATCGCTGAAGTTTCTCAGAAAGAATTTTTACGGGAAATTAACAAACAACCAGAGACGTTACAGTTTTTTATTATTTTATTAATCATAAAATTTTTCTGATTTAATTAAAGTTACTTCTATCTAACACAACATCAGTCTTTATTGATATCATGAAGTTTATGAAACATGGATTAATATTATTCTTTAGAAATATTCCTCACAAACTTACTATTAACTCCAAGTTGAAAAGAAAACTGTACAATTTATAAACCTGGAATATTTTTATTAATCTTGATACGAAATAATTATAATTTCATTCACGAAACAAATCATGGAATCATTTAGTAGTTTGTTTGTTTTTAAATTTTTAGCATAACTATAACTCGTTCACTTCTTAATAAATAAAAACTAACCGAATCCAAATGTGTAAGACAATAGGATTGGAATCAGGTTATTATTGAGTTACAATAATGGCCAGTTCATACTGGAAATTGTTAGTTCGAAAACGAAGTAGTTGATTTATGGCTATAAAGGTGAAACGTAAGATATCAGAGAGAGAGTGACGGAAATGAAATATCACATATTTATTTTTGACTGTATAAGAGAAATACGTCATGTTGAACAAATAACAATGATACTGTGCCATGTTGAATGTAATACTGGGGGAATTGAAGAACATTTTATTGGTTTTATGTCAGTGCTAGATACAACAAGAATATGTCTATCAAAAATAATTTTAACATAAGTAGAAAATCTTGGCTTGGACATCTCTTCAATCTATCTGCATATATCTCTCTCGCTGGCTTTATTTGGCGACCTTATATACTAAAAAAGAGAGCGCCTGGCAAACACTCGGACATTCGCGGGGTTCTCGATAATTCATTATTTTTCTAGAAACTCCAGCGCGCATGCTCCCAGCGTCGCGTGACTTCCGCTGAGTAATAATATCTTGTTTTAGAATGATGAAAATGTAATGTAATGCTACTATCTGTAATATGTTTTATATGGCCTGTTGTTTAGAAATTACATCCCCATCTAAAGATAAAAGATGGAAATTTTTCTCCAGAAATGAAGGTAGACTGGTGCAAAAGGAAGTGGTTACAAAGTTCCATCAAGAGCAGTGTTGGACCCTCAATGTAGAGAGTTTATCTACACAAAATGATGTTTAGGTAACTGACATCAAGGAAGAATGGATATTAAGAATAGAGCTTGAGACAATCAATAAATCCAGGAAGACAAACAGAACAAACAAAAGGTCATCCCTTAATGTGGGTGGTTTGTTTGTTTGTTTTGAATTTCGTGCAAAGCTACACGAGGGCTGTCTGCGCTACCCGTCCCTAATTTAGCAGTGTAAGACTAAAGGGAAGGCAGCTAGTCATCATCGCCAACTCTTGGGCTACTCTTTTACCAACGAATAGTGGGATTGACCGGAATAGTGGGATTCAATATTACATCAATATTGAATTGATGTAATATTCTCCTAAAAAACAAAC
>NW_013675398.1:13839-16724 GCF_000517525.1 Limulus polyphemus | reverse complement strand
TCAGAACAATATCTACAACTTTATAAAACAAGCCATCAGATCAAGATCCCAAACTTTATAAAGCAAACCATCAGAACAATATCTACAACTTTATAAAACAAGCCATCAGATCAAGATCCCAAACTTTATAAAGCAAACCATCAGAACAATATTCCCAACTTTATAAAACAAGCCATCAGAACAATATTCCTAACTTTATAAAACAAACCATTAGATCAATATTCCTAATGTTGCGTCAGCGAAGTCACGTGACTACTGTCACGCCCCCTACTTTCTGGAAATATCTTGTACCTTCGTGAATTGTCGGGAGATTACTAGATATACGGTAGTCTGGTATATATAAGATGGTCACAACGTGACGGGGACAACAATGTGTGTGTGGGTAGTGAGTAATTGATCTGCAGTGAGAAAGTATTGTTGAAGTTAATGTTCGTTATAGCGTTTGTTTTAGCGCAAATGTTGAAATCAAGTGTATCGTGAAGTTATATTCAGAAAGAATAAACCAGTTTTATTAAGTAAGGACTTGTGTCGCTAAAGTTTCGTCGGAACGAAGTTACGGAAAGTTAATTAACAAACGGAGACGTAACACTAACTTTACAAAATAAGCCATCAGAACAATATCCCAGTAATAAAAATTAAAATAACACCTTTTAGAAGAGAAATATAAATAAAGTGTCTAAAAACCAAAACCATAACTAAGCACGTGACAATATTTTCCTTATTCGCTAACCAAGCTCATGTGACTGGATTTTCCTTATCCTCTATTCAGTCTATTGGTTGACAAAAAAAGCGTTTGCTTATCAGCCAGTAAATGTAAAGTTCCACTGTATGAAAGCAAATATTACTCATTATTCAGGCTTTTGTTTTCTAATTGCACTGAGGCTAAACTTTGGACTTTTACTAATAACTAGGCTGGTTATCAGTTAGAAAAACATGTTTAATATTGTTAACTTGTTTTGTACGATAACATTATGTTTGTTTGTTTGTTTTTAACTATGTAGAAAGCTACACAAGGGCTATCTGTGCTCTGCCCACCACGGGTATCGAAACCCCGTTTATAGCGTTGTAAATCCGCAGACATACTGCTGTGCCACTGGGGGGCCTAACATTATGAAAACCGCATTACTGTGATATTGGTCGAAAGACCACCGGTGGGTGGTGCCTTCCCTCTAGTCTTACACTGGTAAATTTTGACCTACATACTGGAGATATTGGTCTCAGTAGGAGTCTAGTTAGTATTTTGACCTACATACTGGAGATATTGGTCTCAGTAGGGGTCTAGTTAGTATTGTGACCTACATACTGGAGATATTGGTCTCAGTATGAGTCTAGTGAGTATTTTGACCTAGATACTGGAGATATTGGTCTCAGTAGAAATCATCATTTGCTGTAGACCTGAATTTCCTTGCCCACTTACTGGAAACCAGTATGATTGTATCATACTTCCATATTGTGGAGGTAGATGAATTTTACCCTGTTGTTGAGTCTAGGCCTACACAGTGAAAACATTTGTGTAGCACCCTCTTTTAGGAGAGTTTAAACTACAGCTGCTTCTGTAGGCTTCTTCCTCTCTGGTGGTCAGTTTGAAGTAACTACTTCAAAATGTGTCATAATGTTAGGAAAACACACAGGTTCAAGAAATCAATTTAACAGAAAAATGTGATACACTTTCGAAAGTGCTCGCATTATAGGGACACAGCCTCAATGAAAGTAAGGATGTTTATAACTTCCAGGTGCTTTCACATAAAGAATTTGGTAAGTTCATAGATGAACTTATCAAATGGCATATTCTTGTGAGCTGCAGAAGCTATGGTCAAGTATGTCATCCTGAAAAATCTGTGCAGATTGTCCATAAAGATGGTCAGTCATCTTCCAAGCCTTAATCTCAACTCAATAAATCACCTGATTCTCTATTGAATCATAGATGATGGTCTCCAAGTTGTCTTGTTGCACTTGTGTGAGTGCTCTATTGTGCCAATAAATTAAAACTGGGATTTGTACAGCGTATTCCTAAGTCCATACATTCCTGCTAGTGAACTCTTTGAAAAGCTTCAAGAACTAGTCTAGGCCCTCTCTTTCCACTATTTTCAAAATCGAGGGCATGATCTGCTTGGCTTTACTGACAGGAGCTTATGTGCCATGCTAAAGCCTCTTTCTCTCTCTGGTAGTCCCAATGGATGTAAAGTAATTAGGTTTGAGCTTGCTGTCGCACCTGTTGAGTTACTTTGCACAAGAAAGTTTATTTTCTTCATGTGAATAAAGTAGAGCAAGAACATTATTTGTTATGTAGACCTCCAACAATTTATGAAAGTATTGTTACGTCTCTGTTTGTTAATTGATTTTCCGTAACTTCGTTCCGACGAAACTTAAGTTCTTTCTTAATAAAAACTGGTTTATTATCTCCGAATACAACTTTACCGATACACTCAACTTAAACAATCGCGCTAAACAAACGCTATAACAACGAACGTGCTCAATAATACTTCTGACTGCAGATCAATTACTCACTGTCTACCCACACATTACATTCCCCTCTTTCATATACCAGCCTACCCTATATCTAGTAATTACTAGAGCATTCGCCAAAGTACAGGATAGTTTTAGAAACGTGGCGTCACGGTGGTCATGTGACTCGCTGACGCAACACTGCCCCCTCCTTAATATTGTTCGTCCCGAACAATAACCACATATGATAAACCAATAACAATAACTTAATTAAAATGTACAGAATTACAAAGACAAAATTACAATTCAACAAAGTCTCTTAATTTTACGGGACGTATCTTCTTCCGTACTGGTCTCTGTCTTGTTGGCTTCTGCTTCATGTGGGGTTCATCTGCTTCATCAGTAATTGTCCTATCATCTGTAACAGTCACATCAGTGGT
>NW_013675398.1:7142-12917 GCF_000517525.1 Limulus polyphemus | reverse complement strand
AACTGCTGTAATTTCTCTTCTCGTTCTTCTTGTTATTTTCTTTTTCCTCCAACAACTGCTGTAATTTCTCTTCTTGTTTATTTTGTTGTTCGAGCTGCCACTGTTGCAAATTTTCTTCCCACTGCTGTTGTCTCTCTTCTTGTTTCTTTTCTCGTTCTTCTTGTTTCTTTTGCTGCTCTTGTATTGCTGCCATCAAGTCTGCTAAGCTGTAGTTTGATTTGCCGCTTCTCGTCTCCATTTTTTTTATCCCACTTCTGACACCAATTTGTTACGTCTCCATTTGTTAATTGATTTCCCGTAAATTCGTTCCGACGAAACTTTAGCGACACAAGTCCTTACTTAATAAAACTGGTTTATTCTTTCCGAATACAACTTTACGATACACTTATTTTCAACAGTCGCGTTAAAACAAACGCTATAACAACGAACGTCAACAATACTTCTGACTGCAGTTCAACTACTCACTACCTACACACACATTGTCACCCTCTTTTATATCCCAGACTACCCTATATCCAGTAAATGCTAAAGCATTCGCCAAGGTACAGGATAGTTCTAGAAACGTGGCGTGACACTAGTCATGTGACCTCGCTGACGCAACAATATAAATAGATTGTTATTATAATAACACCTGATATAGATTTTATGTGTTTATTTTCCTACTTTTGTAGATGTTATCATTCAAGACGAAATCGTGTGAGTTGAAAAAAGTTATAGTTTTACATTTTATTTTCTATATATAACATCATTCAAACTTCATTCGTAATGATAATCTATATCCATTCTAGGTGGATAATGATGATTGTTGTAGTCTTTAATTATACGCTAGTAATCAGTATAAAAATTACAACTGGGGAACATCTAGATAGTGCCTGTTATAAATAAGAAAATCATTTAAATGAACTTCCAAATTATATGATAAATGTGAACTGAATAAACATGATTTTTAAAGATTATCCAAGCATTAAGTCTCAAATATATATATACAGCTCGTTATTACATTATTTCAAAGTAGGTAATAGGTGCTATTGAAATTAACTGCTAATATATATATATATATATATGGATTATTGTAAAACTTTTCGTAAGTGGACTACCTACCCAAACGTACATTGATCGTAAAGTTACTCATGGGTCATAAGTACCTATCAAGTTTTAAACATATTGTTACGACAGCGGAAGTCACGTGACTCTAGTAACACGTCATTGACTTCTAGAAGATCCTCTCCCTTCCTGAATGCTCTAGCGTTTACTATATATGCGGTAGTCTTGAATATATAAGACGGTCAAGACGCGACGGCAACAAGGTAATTGAACTGCGGACAGAGAGAGAGACATTGTTGAGTCGAGCACGTGAGGCGTTCGTTACGAATTATAGCGTTTGTTATAGCGTGACTGTGAAAATTAAGTGTATTGCAAAGTTGTATTCAGAAAGAATAAACCAGTTTTATTTAAGAAAAGACTTGTATTGCTAAAGTTTCATCGGAAAGAATTTTTACGGAAAATTAACTAACGAACGGAGACGTAACAATATTGTTACGACAGCAAAAGTCACGTGACCCTGGTAACACGTGATGAGATTCTCGAAGGATCATGACTTTTCCTGGCAACTCTAGTCTGTTCCAAGCGCCCTCTTTTTTAGTATATAAGCCCGGCAAATAAAGCGGAGATAGAATTGCACAGATAGATAGATATATAGAGAGAGATAATTGAGTCAATCAAACAGTAGGCACCATTAGTAAAGTGTGTGAATCACATGATTTATAGCGTGTGTTCATAAAAGTAGTTAAGTTTAAAGTGACTGTGGAAATTCTGTGTATTACAAAGTTGTATCAAGAAAGAATAACCAAGTTTTAATTAAGAAAGAACTTGTATCGCTGAAGTTCCTCGGAAAGAGTTTCTACGGGAAATTAACAAACGATCAGAGACGCAACCAATTGGTGTCATGATTGGGATAGAAAAAAAAAGAAGATGGAAACGAGAAGTGGTAAATCAAACTAGAGCTTAGCAGATCTGATGGCAACAATACAAGAACAGCAAAAGAAACAAGAAGAACGAGAAAACAAACAAGAAGAGAGATTACAGCAGTGGTTGGAGGAGAAAGAAACTAAACAAGAAGAACGAGAAAATACACAAGCAGAGAGACTACAGCAGTTGTTGGGGGAAAAAGAAAATAAACAAGAAGAAAGATTACAGCAGTTGTTGGAGGAAAAGAAAAGAAACAAGAAGAACGAGAAAATAAACAAGAAGAAAGATTACAGCAGTTGTTGGAGGAAAATAAAATAAAAAAGAAGAACGAGAAAATAAACAAAAAGAGAGACTACAGCAGTGGTTGGAGGAGAAAGAAAATAAACAAAAAGAGAGACTATATCAGTGGCAAGAAAACCAGTACCAGTGGCAACTGGAACAAGAAATTAAAGAAGAAGAACGAGAACAGAAACATGAAGAAAGTCTCCAACACTGGAGAGAAAGCCAGCTCACACAAATGGAAAAGATTAGTAAATTTCAAAGTGAATTAAATACATTAAAGGATGACTTACCGTCTTTTACACAAGGAGGATATTTTAACCATGAACCTAATCAGCCCCAGACAACAGGAAGCCCCTTCCAGACCCCGCAGCTAAACCATAATGCAGACATATTCAGTCCTGCCAGAAGTCACATTCCAGACACGAGTGTCAGCAATAGGGGTAATCTAGTACGAAAGAAGCCACAGAATCTGATGGGAAGGCACCATAGCAAGCATATAGAGCACAAATTGAGCTACTGGCAGAAATGATTGGATGGACAGAGGAGCAGAAAGCAGTGTAAATGGCAACAAGCCTGAAGGTACAACCACTGGAAATACTTGGACAGTTGTCAGAAGACGACAGGCACAACTATAGAGAACTGGTAGCTGCTCTATAACTCAGGTATGGAACTCTAAATCAGTCCGAAGTCTACAGGGCTAGGTTTAGAACTAGAGTCTGTGCTAAAGGGGAGAGCCTGCAGAGCCCAACAGCGCCACAAGTTGTTGCTGAGGGATCGGTTTGTAGATGCCTAGTACAGTCCACAACTGAAGATACAAGTAAAGCAAGCACACACCTCTACTATGCAGGATGCAATGGCCAGATCTCTTAAATTCGAATTTGAATCCTACGTTAAGTCCAGCACAGAGGTACCAAGGTTGATACAGTCATCAGAATTCAAGGCCAGAAAAGGTCAGCTTTCAGAGAGGTTTGAGGGACTTTGCTGGCACTTTAACAAACCAGGGCACAAGAGAGCTCAATGCCGGCAACTTCAACACAGGGAAGATGCCATGGCAGGAAAGGCTGCTACCCAGAAAGGTTGTTGGAACTGTGGAGAGCGAGGACATATGAGGAGTCAGTAGAAACCAGAAGACTACTACCAATAAGTCAACCTTAGGGAAACCAGTAGTGGTTGGTGTTGAGGGACGCCCACCAAACCCCATCGTGAAAGTCCAAATCGTTAAGTGTAAAATGACAAGTACACATAGTGTCTACGTGACAGGAAAGTTGGATGGCCAAAAGTGCAACTTTGTTATAGATTCTGCATCTCAGCAAACTATTGTGAGTATCAAGGTGCTGGATCACTCGTACTACATCACCCCTAATGCTGACACTCATGTCTGGAATGTGTGGAAGGGGCTTCCCGTTGTATGAGGCTGATTAGGTCCATGGTTAATATATCCTCCTTGTGTAAAAGACAGTAAATCATCCTTTAATGTATGAAAGTCTCCAACAGTTGCAGGAAAGTCAGCAGCAACTACAGGAAATTCAACAACAGTGGCAAGAAGTACAAATGGAAAACATTAGTAAATTTCAAAGTGAATTAATTCCTGTTTCCTTTCTTGTTCTAGTTGCCACTGCTGTAATCTCTCTTCTTGTTTATTTTGCTGTTCGAGCTGCCACTGTTGCAGGTTTTCTTGAAACTGCTGTTGTCTCTCTTCTTGTTTCTTTTCTTTTTCCTCCAACAACTGCTGTAATTTATCTTCTTGTTTTTTTATTTCTCCTCCAACAACTGCTGTAATCTCTCTTCTTGTTTATTTTGCTGTTCGAGCTGCCACTGTTGCAGGTTTTCTTGCAACTGCTGTTGTCTCTCTTCTTATTTCTTTTCTTTTTCCTCCAACCACTGCTGTAATCTCTCTTCTTGTTTATTTTCTCGTTCTTCTTGTTTCTTTTGCTCTTCTTGTATTGCTGTCATCAAATCTGCTAAGCTGTAGTTTGATTTGCCGCTTCTCGTTTCCATTTGTTTTTCCATCCCACTTCTGACACCAATTTGTTACGAAACAGGAAGAAAGTATCCAACAGTTGCAGGAAAGTCAGCAGCAACTACAGGAAAATCAACAACAGTGGCAAGAAGTACAAATGGAAAACATTAGTAAATTTAAAAGCGAATTTGATACATTAAAGGATGATTTATTGTCTTTTACACAAGGAGGATACATTAACCATCGACTTAATCAGCCCCAGACAATGGCAAGCCCCTTCCAGAGCCCGCAGCTAAACCCTAATGCAGTCATTTTCAGTTCTGTGAGAAGTCACATCCCAGATATGAATGTCAGTAATAGGAGTGATCCAGTGCGAAGGAAGCCACAGGAATTCGATGGGAAGGCACCGTGGGAAGCATACAGAGCACAATTTGAGCTACTGGTAGAAATGAATGGCTGGACACAGGAGCAGAAAGCAGTGTATCTGGCAACGAGCTTGAAGGGACAACCACTGGAAATACTTGGACAGTTGTCAGCAGATGACAGGCACAACTCTAGAGCACTGGTAGCGGCTCTAGAACTCAGGTACAGAACACAAAATCAGTCTGAAGTCTACAGGGCTAGGTTTAGGACGAGAGTCCGTGCTAAAGGGGAGCCTGCAAGAGCTGGCACAGGACTTGGAAAGCATGGCACACAAGGCCTACCCAACTGCACCACCCGATCTCCTCAAGTTGTTGCTGAGGGATCAGTTCATAGATGCCTTGGATTGTGCACAACTTAGGATACAAGTGAAGCAAGCACACCCCTCTACCATGCAGGATGCAATGGCCAGAGCTCTCGAATTTGAATCCTACATTAAGTCCAGCACAGAGGTACCGAGGTTGGTACAGTCATCTGGATTCAAGGCCAGAAAAGGTCAGCTTTCAGAGAAGTTTGAGGGACTTTGCTAGCACTGTTACAAACCTGGGCACAAGAGAGCTCATTGCTGGCAACTTCAACACAGGGGAGACGATACAGCAGTAAATGCTGCTACCCAGAAAGGCTGTTGGAACTGTGGGGAGCAAGGACATCTGAGGAGCCATTGTAAGATAAATACCACCAATAAGTCAGCTTCGTGAAACCAGTAGTGGTTGGTGCTAAGGGACACCCACCAACCTCCATCATGAAAGTCCCAACAGCTCTGTGTAAAATGGCAAGCACACATAGTATCTACGTGACAGGGAAACTGGATGGCCAAAGGTGCAACTTTGTCATAGATTCTGCATCTCAGCAAACCCTTGTGAGCATCAAGGTGTTCGATCATGAAGGAGTACAAGAAGCCATACAGAAGCTTTATGGTGTGACAGGACATTCTACAAGATTGTGGTGACCAGTGTGGGTAACTATTGAGCTCATGGGCATAAAGGACAGAGAGAAAGTACACTTGGCTGACATTGAAGACAAATGCATATTAGGATTGGACTATCTACTACAAAGGAAGTTTGTAATTGATTTTGATAAAATGACGTTTGGGAACAACAAAGGCCAATTTCCGGTAACTGTTAAAAGAGAGGTTGAATTAATTA
>NW_013675398.1:0-6253 GCF_000517525.1 Limulus polyphemus | reverse complement strand
CATGAAGGAACAAGATAGTTCTAGAAACGTGGCGTCACACTAGTCATGTGACTTCGCTGACGCAACAATATCCTCCTTGTGTAAAAGACAGTGAATCATCCTTTAATGTATCTAATTCACTTTGAAATTTACTAATGTTTTCCATTTGTACTTCTTGCCACTGTTGGTGACTTTCCTGTAGTTGCTGCTGACTTTCCTGCAACTGTTGGAGACTTTCTTCCTGTTTCCTTTCTTGTTCCAGTTGCCATTGCTGTAATCTCTCTTCTTGTTTATTTTCTTTCTCCTCCAACCACTTCTATAGTCTCTCTTGTTTATTTTGCTGTTCGAGCTTCCACTGTTGCAGGTTTTCTTGCCACTCCTGTTGTCTCTCTTCTTGTTTCTTTTCTTTTTCCTCCAACAACTGCTGTAATCTCTCTTCTTGTTTCTTTTCTTTTTCCTCCAGCAACTGCTGTAATTTCTCTTCTTGTTTCTTTTCTTTTTTCCCCAACAACTGCTGTAATCTCTCCTCTTGTTCCTTTTCTCGTTCTTCTTGTTTATTTTCTCGTTTTACTTGTGTCCTTTGCTGTTCTTGTACTGCTTTTATCAAACCTGCTAAGCTGTAGTATGATTTGCCACCTCTTGTTTCCATCTTCTTTTTTTATTATTATTATCTGTCCCACTCTCCGACACCAGTTTGTTGCGTCTCTGGTCGTTTGTTAATTTCCCGTAGAAATTCTTTCCGAGTAACTTCAGCGATACAAGTTCTTTCTTTATTAAAACTAGTTTATTCTTTCTTGATACAACTTTGTAATACACAGAATTTCCACAGTCACTTTAACTTAGCTATAATTCACCAAATATTTTCCGAAAGTAGACCTTCCATCAGGATTAAACTGTACCACCCCAATAACCCACATAGTGTTTTCAGAAGAGTTTCTTGAATTGTGACATGTGTACAATCTTTAATTATGTATGGCTGTAAAAATTATGTTGGAAATACTGATGGAACTTCTTACAAATGTACAGAAATAATAAACAAAAAGTTACTTAAAACAAACAACAAATTCATACACTGACCTAATATCCCTCTTTGTTTTATAGATTAAAATGATGAATGGTATTGATTTTAGTAAATAATAATGTGACTATTCACAGATAGCATAGGATGAAAGACTAGAATATGGAGAATTCCAGAATAATCATAAGATGGTTAAACCTGAAGTCCTGCTTTGAAAAAATATGTAACATACTGTTGCGTCTCTGGTCGTTTGTTAATTTCCCGTAGAAATTCTTTCCGAGAAACTTCAGCGATACAAGTCCTTTCTTAATTAAAACTAGTTTATTCTTTTTCGATCCAACTTTGTAATACACAGAAATTCCACAGTCACTTTAAACTTGACTACTTTTATGAACACACGCTATAATCACAGTGATTCACACACTTTACTTACAGCTTGACTCGATTATCTCTATCTTCAATCTCTGTCTCTCTCTCATTCTGCTTTATTGGCCAGGGTTGTATACTAAAAAAGAGGGCATCTGGAACAGACTAGAGTTGCTAGGACAATTCAAGATCCTTCGAGAATCTCATGATGTGTTACCAACGTCACGTGACTTCCGCTGTCGTAACAATACTTATAAGTCCCTCAATCTCAATATGATAATTTTTAATGGGAAGAAAGCATTTAATGTGTATAATGAGAATTCACACTCGATAATATGCATATAGCTAACATACAATAATGAAATAGAGCTTTTCTCACATATTTTTTTACTTGTTGGGTTACAAAAACTGGAGCACGAACAATGTATTTGTGTATACAACTAAAACTTTTAACCTAATTAGGTTTTAATGTATTTATGTACACAACTAAAATTTTAACCTAATTAGGTTTTAATGTATTTACGTACACAACTAAACTATTTAACCTAATTAGGTTTTAATGTATTTATGTACACAATTAAAATTTTTAACCTAATTAGGTTTTAATTTATTTATGTACATAACTAAAATTATAAACCTAATTAGGATTTAATGTATTTATGTACACAAATAAAATTTTTAACCTAATTTGATTTTAATGTATTTATGTACACAACTAAAATTTCTAACCTAATTTGGTTTTAATGTATTTATGTACACAACTAAAATTTTTAACCTAATTACGTTTTTCATTAAAAAGGTTAAAACAACCATTCTTTTAGTAGGACAAACAATACTTAAGGGAGAAGTTTTCCATGACTAGCTTGAATATACCTACTACCAACTGACACTGGAAAAAAATACAAAATTCTTACACACCTCATGTTATGTTTTAATAAACAAGATAAACAGTTGTGTATTAATAAGGGGAGTGTGACAAGGTTAATTAAAACTTACTGGAAAAATATGTTTAGTATGAATTATATTGGCATGGCACAATACTTATCCATAACTTTACACCTCCTCAAACTCATCTTTTATATAACATATGTTATTATTGTCCTGTCATGTTCAGTAATTCAACTGTTGATAAACCCAATACTGGTTGTATACTACCCATTTAACATCCAATGTCTGGTGTAATAGTAAAACAAGATAAGACCAACAACGTATCTGTTTACATTATTTCCATAACAGATCTATTCTTGTTAGTTACATGACCACATCAAATCCAGTTTATTCCCATAACAACAGTATCTTTTCACATTACCTTGAACAAGTGATGTTGTATTCTGAAAGAAAAGAACTCAGGATCATATGAGCCACAAATCTTTCACTTCTAGTGTATTTTCTTTCCACATCGATTTTTTTCATTTTTCATCACATTAGGGGGAACTATGTGATCTGTAGTTTCAATATAGACAAACTTCAAACTTTGATTGAAAAAAATATGTATTTATTAAACCCATAATACAACTCTCTTGAAGTACAAGATTCGAAAAACACATTTTTTTTGTATTTCGAATTTACTTTTCACTTCCCCTAAGGAGTGTGATATCAAACCAAAGCTTGCAACTGTATTTGAGACCATATTTGTATAAAAGCACAGTATAAAACTACACAATGGACTATCTGTTTTATGTTTTTTTATTTCAAGTTCAAATTGTACAATCAATTGTAAATAAATAATTTTAATAAGCACTAAAAGTGATATGTTTCTCCTTGATAACTCCTGTACATAACAGGAAAATGTGAAAATAATCATTCAACATAAGTCTCATAAACAACAAATTATTACACATTAATGATTCTTAAGCAACCTTGAAGTGATTACTCATGCCACAAATTTCATTCGAATCCTTCATAAAACCTCTGAGAATATTCCTGATCTAATTGAGCAAAAGCTTGCACGACATCATCATCCACTATATCATCTGCAAGTTCACTCAAAGCTGTGCTGATTGACTTTATAACCAGCATGAAGTCTTTAAGGAGAAACCAAGCATTTCCTGACTTTAGTCCATTTTGTTTCACAATGCATTTTTCAGATCCATGACGAAAAAAGTCAGAAGCATAAGAATTCAAGTTGCGATGATTTTTAAAGATGGGCAAAGTTTTACTATCGGTATATATCTGTAAAGAAAGTAAGTAATAGTGTTATGAAGTGTCACAAATAAATAATCTAATGTGTGCAAAAACCAAATCTACAGATCACTGCACAACTAAAAAAAACAATTCTACAGATCATCACACACACCAAAGGAATAGTTCTAGAAATCATCACATAATTTAAAAAAATATATTTCTGTAACACATTATTCCCTGGCACTGCTACAATTTCTAGAGCTTGGAAATTTACTAAATTATTTCATAAAATGAGTATACGAAATTCGAGTAGAAAGGTATATTTATATTATATGTGTCAGTCAAATCCGAAATAGCGCAGCTTTGAAGAACCATTGGAAGTACTGCTAGTTATTAATTATAATACCAAACAAAGGAAATGTTGAAGAACCACTGTTAGTACTGTTGGTTATTAATTATAACATGAAACAATGGAAAGTTGAAGAATCAATGTTAGTACTGACAGTAATTAATTATATTATCAAACAAAGGAAATGATGAAGAATCATTGGCAGTTCTGATAGTTATTAATTATAATACGAAACCAAGCAAATGTTGAAAAATCATTTACAGTACTGTTAGTTATTAATTATAATACAAAACAAAGGAAATGTTATAGAACCATTGGCAGTACTGATAGTTATTAATTATAATACAAAACAAAGGAAATGATGAAGAATCATTGTCAGTACTGATAGTTATTAATTATAATACAAAACAAAGGAAATGTTAAGGAACCCTTGTCAATACTGATAATTATTAATTATAATACAAAACAAAGGAAATGTTGAAGAATCATTGTCAGTACTAATAGTTAATTAATTATAATCCTAAACAAAAGAAATGATGAAGAATCGTTGGCAGTACTGATAGTTATTAATTATAATACGAAAGAAATGACATGTTGAAGAATCATTGTCAGTAGTAATAGTTATTAATTATAATACGAAGAAAAGGAACTGTTGAAGCATCATTGTCAGTACTAATAGTTATTAATTATAATACGAAGTAAAGGAACTGTTGAAGCATCATTGGCAGTACTGATAATTATTAATTATGATACGAAACAAAGGAAATGTTGAAGGATCATTGTCAGTACTAATAGTTATTAATTATAATCCAAAACAAAGTAAATGTTGAAAAATCATTTGTAGTACTGATAGTTATCAATTATAATACGAAACAAAATGAATGATGAAGAATCACTGGCAGTACCGATAGTTATTAATTATAATACAAAACAAAGAAAATATTATAGAACCATTGACAGTACTGATAGTTATTAATTATAATACAAAACAAAGGACATGACGAAAGACCATTGACAGGACTCATAGTTTTCAATTATAATACGAAACAAAGGAAATGTTGAGGAATCGTTGGCAGTACTAATAGTTATTAATTATGTTACGAAACAAAAGAAATGTTGAGGGTTCGTTTGCAGTACTGATAGTTATTAATTGTAATACAAAACAAAGGAAATGTTATAGAACCACTGGCAGTACTGATAGTCATTAATTATAATACGAAACAAAGAAAATGTTGAAGAACCATTGGCAGTACTGATAGTTATTAATTATAATACAAAACAAAGGAAATGTTGAAGAATCATTGTCAGTACTAATAGTTATTAATTATAATAGAATAGAAAGGAAATTTTATAGAACCATTGGCAGTACTGATAGTTATTAATTATAATACGAAACAAATGGAATGTTGAGGAACTATTGTCAGTACTGATAGCTATTATTTATAATACAAAAAAAGGAAATGTTTAGGAACGCTTGGTAGTACTGATAGTTATTAATTATAATACGAAACAAAAAAAATGTTATAGAACCATTGGCAGTACTGATAGTTATTAATTGTAATACGAAACAAAGGAAATGTTGAAGCATCACTGGCAGTACCGATAGTTATTATCATACAAAACAAAGGAAATGTTATAGAACCACTGGCAGTACTGATAGTTATTAATTATAATACGAAACAAAAATAATGTTGAGGAACCACTGGTAGTACTGATAGTTATTAAATATAATATTAAACAGAGGATGTGTTGAAGAATCATTGACAATACTGATAGTTATTAATTACAACACAAAACAAAGGAAATGTTATAGAACCATTGGCAGTACTGATAGTTATTACTTTTAATATGAACAGAGGATGTGTTGAAAAATCATTGTAAGTACTAATAGTTATTAATTATATTACAAAAAAATGAAATGTTATAGAACTATAGGCAGTACTTATAATTAATAACTATCAGTACTGCGAACGATCCCTCAACATTTCTTTTGTTTCGTATTATAATTAATAACTATTATTACTGGCAATAATTCTTCAACATTTCCTTTGTTTTGTATTATAATTAATAACTATCAGTACTGACAATTGTTCTATAACATTTCCTTTGTTTTACGAAACAAACGAAATGTTGAAGAAAATTGTCAGTACTGATAGTTATTAATTATAATAAAAAACAAAGTAAATGTTGTAGAACCATTGGCAGTACTGATAGCTATTAATTATAATACGAAACAAAGTAAATGTTTAAGAATCATTTGCAGTACTGATAGTTATTAATTATAATCCAAAACAAAGGAAATGATGAAGAATCGTTGGCAGTACTGATAGTTATTAATTATAATACAAAACAAAGGAAATGATGAAGAATCGTTGGCAGTACTGATAGTTATTAATTATAATACAAAACAAAGGAAA
>NW_013675397.1:12297-22072 GCF_000517525.1 Limulus polyphemus | reverse complement strand
GGAGTTACAATGTGTTTTTAAGGAAGAGGACGATAGTACTTATGCGGTATCCTCGTGGGTCAACTTTATGTTTAAGGAGTTACAATGTGTTTTTAAGGAAGAGGACGATAGTACTCATGCGGTATCCTCGTGGGTCAACTTTATGTTTAAGGAGTTACAATGTTGTTTTTAAGGAAGAGGACGATAGTACTCATGCGGTATCCTCGTGGGTCAACTTTATGTTTAAGGAGTTACAATGTTTTTTTTAAGGAAGAGGACGATAGTACTCATGCGGTATCCTCGTGGGTCAACTTTATGTTTAAGGAGTTACAATGTGTTTTTTTAAGGAAGAGGACGATAGTACTCATGCGGTATCCTCGTGGGTCAACTTTATGTTTAAGGAGTTACAATATTTTATTTTAAGGAAGAGGACGATAGTACTCATGCGGTATCCTCGTGGGTCAACTTTATGTTTAAGGAGTTATAATGCTAAAATCCAGTGTTCTATTCCCCGAAGATAGCACACTGTGTGGTTTCACTTTAAAACACACAACTAAATATACTAAGTTGATTCTTCTTGTTCCATTGCGAACATTTTTTTTTTCTTTTAAGATAACAACAAAAACGAAATAAAACATTGCCACCGTAGTAGTCTCTCGAAAAAAGTTTACTGGTCAAAATGTTTGCCACTCACCATCTGGTTTCATACTAAGAAGATCAAATGCAGCTATAAAACTCTGTAACAGAGCATATATAACAAATAGCTGACTATGAAATCATGTTGATACCAATATTATTTTACGTAGATAACAACGATATCTACGCTGTTTTATTGTTTTGTCACAGCAGAAAAGCCTCATACAAACAATTTACAAATTTCTGTACATAGGGTTGAATACGTCGCTGTTAAAATTGTTTTTATATGACAATCAGCAAGTCGGGCCACAACCACAGCCGGTACAAGGTCACAATGGAACGAAACGTATAAGAGCTACAATTTTTGCAGTTTCGCACATAGTGTGATGTCACTGAAAAGTGGTCGTTTTTTAGAAAGGTATGGAAAAGCCCTTTTCGACGTAAAATGTACAGTACACTCAGATTATAAAGATGTGTTCAGGTCGGAGATTTAGATTTTAAGATAGAGATATTCTTTGAACTTAATGGCATTTGAAAAGTTAGGGAACCAGAACCATCCAGAAATTGACCCGTTTAAAGTCGTAGCTCAGTTGAGGTAAGCAAAGTACAGCGTCTTGTAACAGATGAAAATTACGAACACAAGTCTCTGTACACGAATTGCTTCCACAATATATTTGTATTTGTTCAACCGTCAAATTATCCAACCAGCTGGAAAATTGAATTGGTATTCATGCTATTCCAAACAAAAATAGACCGTTTAAGTTGCCAGACGCAGTGTCTTTTGAAAAGCACGTGGGGAGAAGTGGGGAGTTTTTTGACATAACAGTCTTACGACGGAGCCTCTTGCAATAGAAACTACACTGCAGGACTATTGTCAAGATGCACAATCGTCAGATGGAGCAAGACTGGACGTGGTGAGATAGCAGAATTGTCATTATATATCGTTCTCGACTTCCGTTTTGCGCAAGGTTACAGAGATGTTGTCTAATGTAATTTGTTTCCTTTCTAGTATCAAAAAATATTTTTAGTCATGAAATATTCACATAAAATATTAGCAAAGAAAAAACCCACATCAGAAAGTATATTGTTGACTGATTTAATTCCAATTTCAAGCTTCACTGTAACAAAACCTCTAGGCCCTTGGGGGAAATTAAGATTTTAGATTTTCTGGCACCTTTCCAAAATGTTTTGTTTGTTTGTTTAGCATTTTACCTCAAGCATACTGCACTGTGGAATTTACATAACAAAAAAAAGAAACAAAAAAAACTTATTCCAATGTATTACTAATCTTCCTTTGACTGGTGCTTTCTATCTTGGTCTCAATATGATTTACTAGCTACTATAGAAAAAAGATCACATCACCTATTTGGCGGAAATCTAGGTGGAGTCGCTGTCTTCTGTCTCAGGCCTCGGGTAAAATGTTTCTTACTGTGACGGAAGAACAGTAGCGGTGTGTATCCTTTGAAATTAATTTTTTTCTTACAGATCTAGTATAAATCCCATAATTGCAATCCACGAAACTTTTAATGGCATTGAATAGTTCTTCCGAAATGCAGGAGAAGCGGTACTTACAGTAGCCTGCAGTGAAAACTGGTGAAATAAATACGATAAGCTTTTAAGAATTTGTTTCTTTAAAACAGTTTTTGTTGTTGTTGTTATAAATACTCAACGTATTAACTGACTTTGTATTCTATAAAAACGCTAAAATGTTAGTCGTTACAATGAACAGAGGCGTATCCAGGGAGTTGGGGGTGACGAATGACCACCCTCAATATTCTATAAAGTCTAAAAAGTCCATTATCTTCTGATTTTTTTCAGCTAAACATTTGGCTGTTATGTAAATCACTTAGATTATTTATGTAGAAAAAAAAAGGTCAACATTTTTATGTTAAAAGACGCCCCCCACCCCAGTGGCACAGCGGTATGTCTGCGGACTTACAACGCTAGAAACCGGGTTTCGATACTCGTGGTGGGCAGAGCACAGATAGCCCATTGTGTAGCTTTGTGCATAAATTCAAACAAATAATGTTAAAAGACTCTCCTAAACTCTAGCTTTCGCTACGCCCCTGACGAGTGATTGAATTCTTTTTTTATGGAATAAATTGTGCTTGATACGCAATACATTAAAATTTGAAACATTCAATAAACTTTATCGTACTCTAGGGGCCATATGCACATTTATGAGGTAAGAAAAAGGATAACGCTTGTATTTCTTAGTATAAAAAAAGAATTTAAGTGTATGTAAATAAGGCAGGAATATAATTTTCTTATTATGATTTTTTTAAAACGTTCTAAGGCTCCTTTTATCTCCTATATTACAATAAGTGCGTTCGTTCCCTACTTTAGCCTCAAGAGAGGGAACCTTTTGATACATTAGAAATTCACGATAGAAAAATAACGTAAAAAATGTCCTGTATTCCTTTAGGAATATCCAAGTACTTGTACGTAACGAGATGGCGTTAAAAACTGGTAAAGGCTCACGTAAAAAAGTGTTTGCTTGTTTCGCGGATGTTCGCGCAAGCTAGCTTTCACTAATTTTGAACTTATAGACATCGCCCACCGCCAACTCTTGGGCTATTGTAATCGAATAGAGGGATTTGCCTGTTACTCCCAAAACGTACCCAGGGCCCCAAAATAAGAAGCGCGAATTTTGCGGCAACGGGACGTGAACCATTTACCTTCAAATTAACGATCAAGTACCCTAATCACTAGATTACAGCCAGCCCAGATAAACATGGAATGTATATGTAGATATATGTTTATGATTAATTCTCATATGTGTAAATTAAACAGTACGATTAATTCTCATACGTGTACATTAAACAGTGTGATTAATTCTCATATGTGTATATTAAACAGTGTGATTAATACTCATATGTGTATATTAAACAGTGTGATCAATTCTCATATATGTATATTAAACAGTGTGATTAATTCTCATATGTGTATATTAAACATTACGCCTGAAAAAAACAAAAAAAACATTATTTATTTCTGCTAAAATCCATAACGATTTTTCCCCCTTATTTCACAAAGAGAAGAATCTCATATTAGTTTCATGTATTGCGGTTTTTCTTTAAAACTTCAGAGAAATTATTTAACCACAAATGATTTGCTTATTCAGAATGATAACCTTCTAAAGAACCTATTAGTTTTGGTAGCAGGCCTTATAGCCCGTGAAGAAAGCGTTCCACCTACTCCGTGTATATTACATAAAAAACTAGGTACCGATCTCTGTTGGCCAAATGAAATATTGTCCACATTCCTTAAATGATCTACTGGCTGATACGTTTGGCATAAGAAATGAACTGGAATGGCTCCAGAAGCCAGGATAACCTAAAACAATGTAAATTACGTAACATTTAGTTTTCAGGTTCGTTACCCAAATTGAAGTTGCACATAATATTATAGAGAATAAGAGAACAAAGCCTAGGTTTTGTAATCAGTTAACTCTTTTAGTACGTAAAGGAAACTTATGGCAGGAATCTTGCAATAAATTACACATTAAAACGGAAACCGTTAGATGATAGTGAGCAGATATGATAAAATGACTGAAATCGAAACTACAAAAAAAAACACTTGTAACGTAATGGTGAGTAAAAAAAGCCTAATACTGAGCCCAAATAATACGTCTCTGTAAGAAAAACTATTTCTTGTTTGTTATTAAGCACAAAGCTACACAAAGGACTATCTGTGCTCTGCCCACCACGGGTATCGAAACCCGGTTTCTCGTGGTATAAATCCGCAGACATGCCATGGGGGAGGGCTGCAAGAAACTCACAATATTTGAAATTAACAATGTATCTAATAAACGCGGTTCTTCAAAAAAAAAATACACTCGACATCCGGTGACTGCAAACAATATCCTCTTTATTGAAGATCATAAGCCACCTACATTACAGCACCCACCACACACACACAAAAATCCAACCTAAAACTAAGAAATTCATTGGTGCAAATGGATAAGAAAGTGTTGAACCAAAATGTTATAGATTACTAACGAATGAGTCCCTGGTAGGTCAATGGTAAATTCACGGACATAAAACGCTCAAATCCTGGATTTGATTCTCCGCGGTGGAAAGAGTGTAAATAACTAATTATCTAACTTTATACTAATAAAACATCAATAAGAAACGTTAACTGGAGAATTAATGGTTTTTTAGTATTGGAAATTAACATAGTATTACTTCCCACATCACGATGTTTCCATGACAACGGTGTTGGCCCGGGTATGGTCTGGTGGTTAGGACACTCGACTCGTTAGCTGATAATCGCGGGTTCGAATCTAGTCCCGGAACATGCTCACCTTTCCAGCAGTGGACGGGTTATAATGTGGCGGTAAGCTGTAAGTATTTATCTCAAGTTTTTGGTGCTGTTTATGTTTCAGAATTTCGCGCAAATCTACACAAAGGGTTGTCTGCACCTAATCACCCTTAATTTTAAAGTGACAGATTAGAGGAAAGGCAGCCTGTTAACAACACACACACACACATAATGGACAAAGATAATGAAATGACTGAAATCCAAACTATAAAAACCATTTATAATGTAGTGGTGGAGGAAAAAATCTAAAACCGAGTCCAATTAAAACATCTCTGTAAAAACAAACAGGATTTGAAATTGAAAACAAATCTAATAAGTTCGGTTCCTCAGAAGAAAACTATACACTCAACTTACAAACCATAACTTTCCGGTTGAAGAACATAAACTATCTAAACAATTACTGTTCCCCAAATAAAATATTATAAGTATTATATAAGTAATGCGTCAAATAAAACATGACACCAATCACGAGCACTAAAACATTTGTATCGTTAACTTATATCATGAGCTGTACAACAATCAAGTATGTATTGTTAACTTAGATCATGAGCTGTACAACAATCAATTATGTATTGTTAACTTATATCATGAGCTTTACAACAAACAAGTATGTATTGTTAACTTAGATCATGAGCTGTACAACAAACAAGTGTGTATTGTTAACTTATATCATGACCTGTACAACAATCAAATATGTATTGTTAACTTAGATTACGAGCTGTACAACAAACAAGTATGTATTGTTATCTTATATCATGACCTGTACAACAATCATGTATGTATTGTTAACTTAGACCATGCGCTGTACACTAAATAAGCATGTATCGTTAACTTATAAGCTGTACAACAAACAAATATGTATCGTTAACTTAGATCATGAGCTGTACAACAAACAAGTATGTATTGTTAACTTATATCATGAGCTGTACAACAATCAAGTATGTATTGTTAACTTAGATTACGAGCTGTACAGCAAACAAGTATGTATTGTTAACTTAGATCATGAGCTGTACAACAATCAAATATCTATTGTTAACTTAGATTACGAGCTGTACAACAAACAAGTATGAATTGTTAACTTGTATCATGAGCTGTACAACAATCAAGTATGTATTGTTTACTTAGATTATGAGCTGTACAACAATAGCAAATAAGTATGTATTATTAATTTATATCATGACCTGTACAACAATCAAATATGTATTGTTAACTTAGATTACGAGCTGTACAACAAACAAGTATGTATTGTTATCTTATATCATGACCTGTATAACAATCATGTATGTATTGTTAACTTATATCATGAGCTGTACACTAAACAAGCATGTATCGTTAACTTATAAGCTGTACAACAAACAAATATGTATTGTTAACTTAAGACTAGCTTTCTGAAATCAGTTCATAATTCTGAAATTGGAAAATAATCGAGTTTATCAAAAGTTATTCATTTATATCTTAATTTAAAGCTTCCCAAACATAAACTCTTCCCACAGTTTTCAGGATTTTTCATTTGATAGTAAAAATGTTCGCTTATGTTTAAGCGCAAAGATACACAATGGACTATTTGCTCAGCGGATTTTCATTAGAGGCGAAAAAGAAAACAGTCTATTGAGGGCAAAAAACGAGAATAAATTTATAAAGAAATGTGGTGTTATAGTACTTTCTCGTTCTAGTTCAATCAAAACTTGTAATATAGAAACGGTAGCAAGGTACTTATTTGAGAGACAGCACGTAATAGCTGTTTCCATGTAACTGACTCTGACAATAGCCACATCGACTTCAAGTGAATAATGACAAAAAAACAAACAAACAAAAAAACCTGAAACATTTACCGGGTTAGACAACCACCACGTTTATTACACGTGTTGATCTATATAGTGTTTGAAATAAGTTGTTATCTTTCCCCGTTAGTTGCTCATACGTATACATACCTAACGGGGTAACAGCACAAAACCTTCTTTGGACAATAATCAATAGGTAAAAATCTAAGCAGCGAAAACGTAAACTCTGTGAGTGTTTCTGTGGGTATGCTACACGGTGACACGGGTCGGTGTTGAACAAATAAAAAAAGAGTACGCTTCTGCTGAACTAGTATTCTATTGATTTTTTTTCCTGTTTTACTTCCTATGAGAACGTATCAGCTGTGGAATAAACGTGGAATAAAAAGTGTTTTTTTTTCACTCGTGACGTTCGAATAATACTCGCCAGTGTGATCTGTGATCTTTGGTAACTAAGCTTTTGTACAATATTTAGTGATATATTTATTTATTGGGTACTTCGATAAAAATGGCACAGTTTTCAGCCCGCGAAGAGTTAGTGATTGTGCGCAAAGGAACCACAAATATTTCAATTAGAATATTACAAATCAACTGTGGTGTTTAAAAAGATTTTTCTATACACGTTAACACCGTAAAAATATTTCTGCAATCATAAAACATGTAAAAACCCCCTCCGTATAAGCATGTACATAAATGGTTGGAGCCCACTCCTCCATAGTTCACAGAGTATTATTTTTCTCGTGTTTCTTTATAACATAAAAATTCAGTTATTTGCAATTCTCCTGTCTCCTTCCCTAAAGTTCTCCAGTGGTACAGCGGTATGTGTGTGGACTTATAGTGCTAAAGACCACGCTTTCGATACCCGTGGTATGCAGAACACAGATAACTCTTTGTGTGGCTGTGTGCTTAATAACGAACAGCCTTCTCTAGGATCTTTCTAGGCTGTTGAAAAACGAGGAACTGGTTTGTTTAAAACCTTTGGTAATTTGTTTGGTTACGCCATCGTTAGGAATATTTTTTTCTCTTTCGTTCAGACCATCTTATAAAAAACTTAATCACAAGTTGTTCAAGGTGTTAATCTGGTTTTTGTTTTGTTTAGAATTTTACGTAAAGTTACGCGAAGGATCTATCTACTCTAACCATCCCTAAGTTAGAACTGATAAACTAGAGGAAAGGCAGCTCGTCAACACCATCCACCGCCAACTCTTGGGCTGTTATTTTACCAAAGAATAGTGGGATTGGCCGTCATATTATAACGTACCCTCGTCTGAAAGGGCAAGCATATTTGACGAAGGGGATTTGAAACCGCGATCCGTAAATTGCGAGTCGAGCGCCCTAACCACCAGACTAAGCTAGGCCTTACTATCAATCAAAAATAAGCTTTAAAGAGAAAATTTACACTTTGTCTGTTGTGAAAATACTCTAATTATTATAAATTTAATTTTAACCTAAATATTTTCTGGAAAATTATTAACATAAATAACGGTTTTGGTGTGTTGGGGTGACTTGAAATAGATTCCGTCTTTCCCCTCATGCTTTTTGTCGCTGTTATAATTAAATTCATTAGCATCTTATAACGGTTTCGTTTAAGATTTGAGGAAGCGCGATATCCACTTAGTACGCCCTCTTGTGAAAATACGAGATACTACTAATGGACGCTGATCTGTTTAACATCACAATAACACTTTGTTGATGACATGAATATCAAAAGAACGAGAAGAATTTAAACTCAATATAAAAAGCTTATTAAGCTTTAAATACTTTCTATAAACTGTGCGTGATGGAGACACCTTAGTATGCACTGTAATACACTTGAAATGTTATATTTTTTCTAAATTCACAAAATAGTTGATAATGAAGCAGTTTCTAAAGAGAACGTGATATTTTCTGGTAGGTTGAATGTCGTTATATAACAGTAGCAGTTTATTTATTATTGATTTTTTTTGCACAATTCAAATTGTTGTTTGGGGCTATAAGCCAGGCTATATCTTCACTCTGTATCATGTTCTATCTGATAGTACTGGTGCTGAAATAGATATTAAAAGTGAGCCAAATAAAAACAGGTTATATCTGTATCTGTGAGAGCGCTAACCCTAATGGTACGTAGCTGTTGTATTATTTCCAATGTACTTTGAATTGGCCTGAAATTACATACGTCCAATGGTGATGCGTCAGATAGGTATGTGTGAAAAAGAAACTTCTGGTACTCCATATTCACACTCAGTCCTTTGAAAACACACCTGTACGTTTGTGACTAACGAGCAGAGTTCTTGTTGTTGTTTTTTTTTGTTTTGTTTTTGCAAAAAAAACAACATTTTTTAAAAGGCGATAAAATGGAATAGTGTATAAAACAGGACAAGATTTTGTTGGTTAATTTCGGTATCATCTGATTACAAAGAAATTCATACTTAAGAAGGTATGTCACGTGGTAAGCAGAAACCAATGAAAAAAGACAAGGTTAAACGATTGCACCGTTTAGGAATAAAGAACGATAAGGATTTGTATGTTCTTTTTTATTATTATTACTAGGTAATAAGAACCAGACTACCACTAAAAAAAGATAAACGTTGTAACTATAATCGGACTATTTTCAAAAAGGGTAACGTTGTGATATAAATCAAACTGCCCTCAAAGAAAGGAACGTTGTGATTTTAAGGTAATGTGTTGCTTTTCTTGTGTTAGGAACGTTGTGATTTTAAGGTAATGTGTTGCTTTTCTTGTGTTAGGAACGTTGTGATTTTAAGGTAATGTGTTGCTTTTCTTGTGTTAGGAACGTTGTGATTTTAAGGTATTGTATTGCTTTTCTTGTGTCGGAGTGATCGTGTTCATCGTGATATCTGAGTTAAACATAATTTTAACTTATTCTCAAAGCACTCATCCACTCCTTTGAAGAACTCTCCCTAATAAAAGAAGGCAAATACGAACCTCTTTTTATCGTAGTAAGTGTGAAGTATTGCTTGGAACTTATTATTGTCGTTTATACGAACCTCTTTTTTCGTAGTAAGTGTGAAGTATTGCTTGGAACTTATTCTTGTCGTTTATACGAACCTCTTTTATCG
>NW_013675397.1:6657-11697 GCF_000517525.1 Limulus polyphemus | reverse complement strand
AATAACGACAATAAAACCAGTTTCTCCATCAAACAACAACTATCAAGGATCCAACATGAAGAAATATAACGAGCTTTTGTTTTATTTAAAATATAGTCCAACTTCATTCCCGTTGGAACAAAAAAATTCCATTCTTGATCCAGACACTACTATTGGTTTATCTCTAGTGTTGTGTTTTACTAAAATCAAGGATCCAACATGAAGAAATATAACGAGCTTTTGTTTTATTTAAAATATAGTCCAACTTCATTCCCGTTGGAACAAAATATTCCATTCTTGATCCAGACACTACTATTGGTTTATCTCTAGTGTTGTGTTTTACTAAAATCAAGGATCCAACATGAAGAAATATAACGAGCTTTTGTTTTATTTAAAATATAGTCCAACTTCATTCCCATGGGTACAAAAAATTCCATTCTTGATCCAGACACTACTATTGGTTTATCTCTAGTGTTGTGTTTTACTAAAATCAAGGATCCAATGAAGTTGGACTATATTTTAAATAAAACAAAAGCTCGTTATATTTCTTCATGTTAATTGATAACGAAATGCGCAATGAGAGAAAATTATTTTTTTCAGAATTTTTCATCAATTAAAGTTAATATTCCTATAACATGTTCATTTAAAAACAAAATTGGTGTTGTTTTCTAAGAAGCATTGTTTAGATCAAACGTATTTAATTCATTGCGAATGAAGGACTCCTTTAAATATGATAAAAACTACTTCAATAATACAACAGTAGTAAAACAATTCTTAGGGAAGGTTTTTGAATTTTAACCTACTTTGAAACATTTTCATAATTGAGCGCTTAAGAAAGAATCTTAAGACATTAGTAATTAACAATGTGATTTAAAGGAAAATAAGGGTTAAGTTTAGCAAAAAACACTTAGAAATACCGACAGATATTCTAGACATTATTCAAAAACCTCAGTCCTGTTCTGGATTCGGTTGGTGGATTACCAGTTTAGTTTGCTAAAGATCCAATTAAACAAGAAACATTAGAAAAACATTCTACAGATTGTTCAGAAACTCCAATCAGGTTCTGATTTGTAAGAATTTGCACAACATGATGGAATGACTAATTAAGTCCAGAAGAGATCGAAGTAAACGAGAAATACACAAGACAAAACAAACAAGAAAGTTGTTCTAGAAATTATTCAAAACCCCAATCTTGCTCGGGTTCTGGTTTATGAGAACCTACATGATCTAATGGAATGACCAATTGACTCCAGCAAATATTCCAGTGAACCCAAAACATTGGGAAAACCAAAACTTATTTTGAAAATTATTCAAAAGTTCAACCCTGCTCAGGCAATAGTTTGCAAGAACTTGTATGAAATAGTGGAATGATGGGTTTTCCAACTTGATGATTTGTCTATTTTTCAGATATTTTAAAGATTAAACATTTTTCGATTATTCTACATTTCCTTATTAATACGTAAAACACGACGCTAAAGATAAACCAATAGTAGTGTCTGAATCAAGAATGGAATTTTTTGTTCCAACGGGTGTGTGTGCGCGTACGTACGTTGATGTACGCTTTGTAAAGCTCTTACCATACCCTGATATTTTACCCGGTTGGTGAGCGGTATGTTTACGGACTTACTACACTAAAATCCGAAGTTCGATTCCCCGCGGTGGACAGAGTGTAGATAGCACATTGTGTATTAAGAAAACACTAACATGTCCTGATATGTGAAAAACGTATGTCTGACTGATTAGAAAATTTTACCTTGAAGACTATTGTTTCTTTGTGTTACTGATTAGAAGTTCTATCTTCAAAACTATTGTCTCTTTGTGTGACTGACTAGAGGTTTTACCTTCAAGACTATTGTCTCTTTGTGTTTTGACTTGAGGTTTATAACTTCAAGACTATTGTCTGTTTGTGCTACTAATTAGAAGTTTTATCTTCAAAATTATTGTATCTTTGTGTGACTGACTAGAAGTTTATATCTTCAAGACTATTGTCTCTTTGTATTACTGATTAGAAGTTTTATATTCAAAACGAGGTTTGGTCAGCAAAGATATGCAAGATAACTATAATAATAATATTTACATATTTTGTAATTTGTTCACTTGACTGTTCCCCCTCCCCTCCCCCAGTGGCACAGCGGTATGCCTGCGTACTTACAACGCTAGAATCCGGGTTTCGATACCCGTGGTGAGCAGAGCACAGATAGCCCATTGTGTAGCTGTGTGCTGAACTTCAAACAAACAAACACTTGACTGTTAGCTTCATTAACAGTATTAATTACAAAATATATAAATATTATTATTATGGTTATCTTGCATTGTTAACTAAACTGACCAAACCTCGTGTTTGGAATGATAGCCAATGATAAAAATATCTATTCTGTTACGCAAACATACAATAGTTTTGAAGGTAAAAACATCTAATCAGTAACACAAAGAGACAATAGTCTTGATGATAAAAATATCTATTTTGTTACGCAAACATACAATAGTTTTGAAGGTAAAAACATCTAATCAGTAACACAAAGAGACAATAGTCTTGATGATAAAAATATCTATTTTGCTACGCAAACATACAATAGTTTTGAAGGTAAAAACATCTAATCAGTAACACAAAGAGACAAGTGAACAAAGAATAAGAACATAACTTAAAAAACAAATAAAAACTAGTCCTTGTCCCTTGAAATGAAATAAAAGTAGACTGTTTGTTTGTTACTAATCGCAAAGTTACACAATGGGCTACATGTGCTTTGCCCATCGGGAATATCGAAACCCGATTTTTAGCGTTATAAGCCTTAACATTTACCGCTCAGCTACTGCGAGGCCTCAGAGAGAAGAAAATAAAAACATTATTATTGATTGGGTATCAAGGAAAGTGTGCAAAGCAATGAACAGCTTTTAATTTGGTTCGTGTTTTGTTGGAATTTCGAAACAAATGATGACTGTCAAAGGCGATTAAAAATTTTTCTTTAATGTTCTAAAAATTTGTAAAATATGTTAGAATCTAATAGTGTATGTATATATGTGTGTAGAAATAAACCAATAAATCTAACACCATTAGATAAATTAATTATTTAGAGGTGATTAAAACCAGCACTATAAAACAATAATGAACTTAATACAAAACAAAAGCAACATTGTGATGAGATCAAAATTCAGGATTATTCTTCCATTACCAGTCCTCGTTGTAAGGACCGGTAATGGAAAAATAATTCTAAACTTTGATCTCATTACACTGTTGTTTATGTTGTGTGTATATATATATTAATCAATACTCTTGGTGGGCACAGCATAGATAGCCCATTGTGTAACTTTAAAGACGTAATTCCGGTTGAAGTAATTAGTTGTTTTTTGGTTTTTTCTCCTCGCAACGAAAGTGTAATCGTGAAATAATAACCACAATTGATAACGTTTTAAATACCTACGTTTTGTACGTAAACTGAATCGTTTGTATAACGATCCATCAAAAAAAAAAAGAAATTCTATCGTCGATGACTACTCATGTTCATAATGCTGATTTTGTCCACGATTATTTTTTTTTTCTTTGCGGTAAACTGACCATATACAATAAAAGTATATCACTGGACATAACTTTAACGGTTTTCCGATTAACGTTTGTTTGTTTGTTTTGAATTTCGCGCAAAGCTACACGAGAGCTGTCTGCGCTAGCAGTCCCTAATTTAGTAGTGTAAGACTAGAGGGAAGGCAGCTAGTCATCACCACCCACCGCCAACTCTTGGGCTACTCTTTTACCAACGAAGAGTGGGATTGAACGTCATATTATAACGCCCCCACGACTGAAAGGGCGAGCATGTTTGGTGGGACGGGGATTCGAACCCGCGAACCTCAGATTGCGAGTCGAGTGCCCTAACCACCTGGCCATGCCGGGTCCCGATTAAATATCAAGTTTGCTAGATCTGCAAACAAAAACGGATATTGCAAAAATTAAGACATAAACGCAATCATTACTACGGTAACGATAATTATTCGTGTTTCAATTTAAAGTCGGAATAATACCTGTTTTGCTAATGTTGTTGTTTTGTTGTTTTTTTTCACTTTCACCATCGCTCATATCTCACAGGCTTTATCATTCGTATGGGCAAGTGGTAATAGTAAAAATGACAGTTGAATTAAATATGCTGTTAATGTATACTTTTACACTGAACAGAATAACCATGGAATTCTTGGAACTTGGAATTGTATTATGTGGGTTATTTTTAGTACATAGATATATATACGTAGTGGTAGTTTTGGAGTGCAAAAAAAGCTTAAGTCTGTGAAAATTCGATACACACACACACATATATATATACACATGTGTGTGTCTATGTACGTATATACGGAAAATAAAAGAGCCTACGTGATCAGTGACACGTCACGAAAGTTCTGACTAATCAGTGACACGTCACGAAAGTTCTGACTAATCAGTGACACGTCACGAAAGTTCTGACTAATCAGTGACACGTCACGAAAGTTTTGACTAAAACATTCGTCCTCAGGTGGCTCAGCGGTAAGTCTGAGGGCTTATAACGGTAAAAATCGAGTGTTGATACCCGCGGTAAGCAAAGCACAGATAGCCCATTGTGTAGCTTTGCACCTATTAACAAACAAAAAGTAATACATTTCAAGTAACATTCAGTTCATATTTTGACTTTCTTCTTTGCTTATGTTAGATCGTACGTTTGAGTGACCTCAAATTTATATACACAAAGATACAATAGTCTTGAAGATAGAAACTTTTAATCAGTAACACAAAGATACAATAGTCTTGAAGGTAAAACCTCTAATCAGTAACACAAAGAGACAATAGTCTTGAAGATAGAAACTTTTAATCAGTAACACAAAGATACAATAGTCTTGAAGATAGAAACTTTTAATCAGTAACACAAAGATACAATAGTCTTGAAGGTAAAACCTCTAATCAGTAACACAAAGATACAATAGTCTTGAAGATAGAATCTTTTAATCAGTAACACAAAGAGACAATAGTCTTGAAGATAGAAACTTTTAATCAGTAACACAAAGAGACAATAGTCTTGAAGATAGAAACTTTAGTAGCTGCTGATC
>NW_013675397.1:3621-5749 GCF_000517525.1 Limulus polyphemus | reverse complement strand
GGATCCTCCGTAGTTGTTGTTTGATGGAGAAACTGGTTTTATTGTCGTTATTTCTAAGCTGGAAATGGGTTTAGTGTATATAACACTGAAGAATTATGGTTCTCTGTTCTCCTTTCTTAAAGAAAACGGCATGACGAGGTCCCAGTAGTACTTGTCCGTGAGATCCCTTCAGCACACCTGGTGATGGCCATTCCATAAAAATGGTTCCTCTAAACCTTAGTATCCAACGTCCCTGCATAGTATATTAGGAGAGCGCCTGAGTTGTACAGCATGGAATTCAACCAAGCTGGGCTATTACACCCTAGAGAACAGTAGGGAGCTATACAGTTTCGTGGAATAAATCACAACACATTTTGCCACGTGTGACTTGGTTATCCCGGCGTAACCTCCTGCCACCTACTCTTTGGTATGTTCAGATTGTGTAACTCAAACATTTGTTTGGTCATTCAAACCGAACTGCTTATTAACAATACAATGTAACGTGGGAACGTTTACTGAGGTAAAGAGGGCGCTAATGTGTTGCAAGGCCCGTCTACGTCTCATAATAACCATTCGTCGATCCCTAAACTTCTTGTATTTGTGGTCGATTACTTACATCGAGATCGATTTGAGAAGAAGGACGAACGTGTTAAATTTCCAAAAAAGAAAAAAAAACTATTTTACAGAGTTTCCGTTCGAATCAAATTATTTAAAGGAGAAAAAAAAACGAAGACGAAATGGAAACGCGAGCCGAAAAGAGCAACGGCGAAACAAGATTCAATATAAACAAGATATTGTAATGATAAAACTAGAATAAGCAATCTAGTTTCACCTTTAGCGTCAAAGCACGTGAGATAACCAAAGTTAACCAAAAAATAGTTTATAATATTCAGTATTTTCTGACACACACACATATATATATATATATACAGGGTCGCCCAAAAAAATGTACCCATCCTTTAAGTTATGCTACATCTGTTTGTCGATTCTAAAAGTTGTATTGGTATTTCAGATAATATTGGATGATGTCTAAAAATAAACCCAGAACCACTGACGAATTAAAGCAGCAGATCACAAATACGTTCTATCGAATCAGACTCCGTCGTAGATGTCAAGGTTGTTTGGATGTTGATGGAGCCCAGTTTGAGCATCTCAAATAACGCAGCAGTGTATGTACAGTTAATTTGTTGTATGAAATATTAATAAGGATGTTTTGCTGGCCTGTAAGTTCATTTTAAATGGGGGTACGTTTTTTGGGCCATCCTGTGCGGAGATAGGTTTTTTTTTCGTGGAAATTCCGAAACAAACAGATAAAACCAGCCGAATAAACTACAAACACAACGCGACCTTTTGCGTGTGTGACCATTACGAAAGATAAGCCAGACTTTCATCTAATGAGAATTTCCTGTGTCGATTTAGAACTCGTATATGCTACTCGATTTTGAACTAAGCATTCAACTTTGAAGATGGTAGTTCGAGAAACTTCCGGGATTTTAATGGTTATATGTTCGCTGTTCAGAAATACGAGAAGCCTTGTATGTGCATATTCGGTATAAAACGTGTTGTGTAATAATTGTTCACATTCCTACATAAGATGTTTCTTCAAGAGAGTCTTTGAAGAATTGGGCTATATCTTATTTTCTAAGACTTCAAATGTTGGGAAACTATCCTTTTTTTTCCTTTTTTTTTCGAAAGTTAACAAATTAAATGCATTACCTTATAGAGCGACCACTAGAGGGCAGGTTGTTGAATAACAACATATACGAATTAAGCCATTCTTTCTCTATAATAGTGCCCCCCCCCAGTGGCACAGCGGTATGTCTGGGGACTTACAACGCTAGAAACCGGGTTTCGATACCCGTGGTGGGCAGAGCACAGGTAGCCCATTGTGTAGCTTTGTGCTTAACTTCAAACAATCAATCAACTCTTTATTAGTTTGGTGTATGTGCTAACTGAATCCTAGACACAAAAGTAGCTATATTTTAAAAGGGTTTTGTATGTAAAAATAGGCTTATGTGTGTGAGTATATGACTGCTAAGTGGAACTGTATTGTGAATATGGACTAATAGTGCGATCATACATAATTGAAGCTATTGAAAACATACAAGTTAATATTACCCCATGAATTGGACGTAGCACGAAAAGGGTA
>NW_013675397.1:0-2849 GCF_000517525.1 Limulus polyphemus | reverse complement strand
AAGGGTTATTACCTAGGATTCAATAACAGGAGGAACTGAGGGAGGAAAAGGTCAATGCTGAACCTGACCCTCCCTGGTCCAAAACATGAATCCGATGAAGATAAAGATGATAATAAGTAGTTTATTAATTCTCTTGGCGGTTTGAAATAAATGTAAGATGTATTAAATATTTTGCACAGAAACGTCTGCGTTCTTTGGTTCAAACGCTTGTTCATGTTCATGTAAACGAGCAGCAAATTCCCCACAGCGCATGAAAGAAACGTATCTGTCTTATATGTATAGATTTTTTTTTGGGGGGGGGGAAGCCACTGCTTCTCAGAAACGACGATACTGGTCCATTTAGAAAACGAATACAGTTTCTGTCTTTTATTAATAATACAGTGAGAAGAAAAGGATTCCTAATGGTCTGCTTGTGCACAACATATTATTTTACAATATCATTTGCGTTTTATACTAGCGAGTCAGGTGGCAAATAACTAAAATCCATTTTCCTTCTTTCAGGAGAAGTCGATAGATTTGGCTACTGAATGATATAATTAACGTTTCAGCAGAGCTAAGCATTTTTTTTATTTTTTTAAGTTGGTGTTGACATACGGTGGCTCCACCTATTTTTTTTCTTTTCTTTTTTTGAAGTCATAAAATTGATTAACTTTACCTAAGGGAAAAGATACGTCTAGTTTTCTCTTGTACAACGTTTCTTTTCCAAGAAGTAATTTTTCTCTGTTATAGGTGCCTTCGTTTCAGTGTTCCTATAGTTGAACTTTGCTGGATCAGGTAATACTGCACCTTTTATGACACGCAAGCCTACCATTATAGCAAACACTACAAAACCCCTCGTTGCTATATTTCTACGCCTGCTCGGGATAAACTAGAACAAACCTCCTTTCAAATGATATTGGTCTTCTAGGCAGTTTCTTACTCGTGAAAAGGATTACCTTTAAAAAAATAGTGTTATAAAAACGCAGGAAACCATTTAAAATAATGCTTTTCTTAGTTGTTGTACGAAGTCTTCAAACTACAAGCTGAAAATTTCCCGCCAAAAATTCATAAAGGGCGTATCGGGTCTTAAACCGAACCGACAAAAAACATTAAATTTTTCTATAATAGTTGTATTCGACCTATCTTTATGTTCGTTATAAAAGAAAAACTAGCCCCCCCCCCCCCCAGTGGCACAGCGCTAGAAACCGGGTTTCGATGCCCGTGGTTGGCAGAGCACAGATAGCTCATTGTGTAGTTTTGTGCTTAACTTCAAATACACAAACAAATATGAAAAAGATACATGATTTTCTGCAACAAGAGTCTCTAATAAACAAAGCTTTACTTCTGTAAACGAGTCGATCAGTTTGCATACGGGAAGGAGAGAAATCTTTCTTGACATTTTTACAACTCTTAAGATCTCTGCGTGTTCGTAAAATATAGAAATTACAACGAGTCTAATACCCTATTCCTCTCTCTCTCTCTTTTAACAATTTACAACATAATCAACATTTAAATTACAAAGTTTAGAAAAGCAACTTCATTAACTTTGCACTGAATTTTGTCCATTATACTTGCACGGAAATGACAAAATAAATGCTAATTTCAGTTACATATAAATATAGAAACAAATACCGTTTTGATATAAATGTTTCATATAAATAAGCCAAAAGTAATGCTACTCAGTAAACTTAAACTACGCATGTCATTATAGTAATTACATCAATTATATTGTTATTGTAATAACTATATTGTCATTATAGTAACTGGATTATTTTTATTGTTATTATAGTAACTAGGTTATTTTTATTGTCATTATAGTAACTAGATTATTATTATTGTAACTAGATTATTTTTATTGTTATTATAGTAACTAGGTTATTTTTATTGTCATTATAGTAACTAGATTATTATTATTGTAACTAGATTATTTTTATTGTTATTATAGTAACTAGGTTATTTTTATTGTCATTATAGTAACTAGATTATTTATATTTTTATTATAATAACCAGATTACTTTTATTATAGTAACTAAACTATTTTTATTGTCGTTATAATAACTAAATTATTTTTATTGTTATTATAATTACCATATTATTTCCATTAAAAACACTTATAAAAACAAAAGTTTTAAAACTTCCCTATTCATCTCGAAATACGATGTAAGAAAAGAACTTGAATCTGTATTGTATTAGCCAGTCAATATCTATAAATAACTTGAATCTGTATTGTATTTGCCAGTAAATATCTATAAATAACTTGAATCTGTATTGTATTTGCCAGTCAATATCTGTAAATAACTTGAATCTATATTGTATTTGCCAGTAAATATCTACTTAGAATATTGTTATTAAGACAAAAAAGTAAATGTTAACCTTAGTTTTAACGCATACCACCTTTATGTGACTATTTTATAACTTTGTGGAATATATTGTGGTCTTAAAGACCACATCAAACTCTATATAAAATGATAGCTAGGTATTTATTTTTATTTTAAATGGTGATTCATAAATATTTACATTTGCCAACTTGCGTACATTAACCAGTGTGTAATCTTAAGCTAATAAGCTTTAACTGGAAGATAACTACTGCTGGTAATTAAACCCAACTGTAGAAACAATTGTTAATACGAGTGTATATTGTTGAGGTGTATAAAATACGACTGTGGGTCACGTACATTAACCAGTGTGTAATCTTAAGCTAATAAGCCTTAACTGGAAGATAACTACTGCTGGTAATTAAACCCAACTGTAGAAACAATTGTTAATACGAGTGTATATTGTTGAGGTGTATAAAATACGACTGTGGGTCACGTACATTAACCAGTGTGTAATCTTAAGCTAATAAGCCTTAACTGGAAGATAACTACTGC
>NW_013675396.1:9855-20796 GCF_000517525.1 Limulus polyphemus | reverse complement strand
TAAAGTTTTACTGAAAACAAACATTTGAAATGTATTTAGCAGGTTTTATAGAATACAATAATGAAAGTTTAGATTTTTGAGGTGAAGAAAAGTATTTTTAATTTTAACATGAAAATCACTTTGCACACGGACTATTCAAAACGAATACTTGATATATTCATGGACAAATCTACTTTTAGTATATAAAAAAATACTTCATTAAAAAATATAATTTTTTGTATGTGAAAGACTGCCAAATTTCATGTAGATATACATACTATATTAAAAGTTTGTAATATCAAATCTATAAAGATTTTCAATGAGTCCAAATTGACCAAGCCCATGTTGAGAGAGTTAATTTGTCAGTTGTAGTGAGTTAATAGGTTAAATTTGTTCCTTTTTGTAATCTACATTTTTCTCAATTTAAAGATCAAAATCTGCATTTTGAATAAATTGATCTGTTTTACTAAGTTTAAATTATTTTAAGGTATTACTAAGATGGCTATGCAGTAGTTTTATATACAGCACTGTTGTTATCAGTCGTTCACTTTTTTTTTTCTTTAATATGATAGAATGTAAGTTTAAAAATATTCTTTTGTCTCAGGTATGAAATAATGAAATCCTGCTGGGAGACATTTCACCAACGGCTCGTGATTCAGAAAGTGGCAGCTCTTTTGAAACATCTACATGAAAGTAGAAATGTATCATCTAATTCAGTGGCATTTGAAGATCAGTGGTACACCTTACAGCCCATTCTTAAATATGATAACATATCTTCACACAATAGCCCATTTAAAATATGCATGCAGTTTGAAAGTGATTTCACTGTGGATCATTCATCACAAGAAATACCTCCTTCACAGGGTTCCTTTTCTACTGCACATGAAGTTGAAATTGAGCCAAAGACCCACATTTCTCCAAGCTTGAAGAACCTGAGAGGAAGTATTGAAGATCTGAGCTTATTGGAAGAAACAAATTGCCAGAGCTCAGAAGGTTTAGAATATTCACCTACAAAAATTAAACACTTGGAACCCCCTGAGAAAAGTTCAGAACAAGGTATTACTGATCAACAGATTACTGATGCAATTAAGAACCTAGACACTATACTTGTGAATGAAGTCTTGTCATCGTCAGCAGAAACTTCTAAGAGGACATCTCCTGACAGAAGTCGACAAGAAATTCTCGAAGCTTTGGGTAAGATTCCAGTCACCTTAGAGACGCCAGATAAAGAATCACCACTTAATAGTCTTGATTTTGAAAAAGATACCTGTCATACAAAAGTAAACAGTTTGTTGTTGGAAGGCCAAAAAATAATGACAGATCTTTTCAAGCTTAGAGTAATTGAAAGTGAAACCAATAGTGAATCGGACAGTCTTCCTTTTCAGTTTGTTCAAGAAAACAATTCTTTGTTGAAATCCAGAGAGGCTAAGAATAAAAGTAATTTAGCTTGTGTGTATGAAGAAGCACAACAGTTAGACATTACAAAATGTTTATCATCAGGTTTAAGATCTGATGATATTTGTATTTTATCACACAATAAAGAACATCAAGGTGATTCTCAAATACCAGAAGCTCTTTCTAAGGAAGAAGAATACCAAGGTGTTTCTCAAATACCAGAAGCTCTTTCTAAGGAAGAAGAAAACCAAGGTGTTTCTCAAATACCAGAAGCTCTTTCTAAGGAAGAAGAATACCAAGGTGTTTCTCAAATACTGGCAACTCTTTCTATGGAAGAAGAATACCAAGGTGTTTCTCAAATACCAGAAGCTCTTTCTAAGGAAGAAGAAAGGAAGGAAGAAGAACACCAAGGTGATTCTCAAATAACAGAAGTTTTCTCGAAGGAAAAAGAAGAATACCAAGGTGATTCTCAAATACCAGAAGTTCTTTCGAAGGAAGAAGAATACCAAGGTGATTCTCAAATACCAGAAGTTCTCTTGAAGGAAGAAGAATACCAAGGTGATTCTCAAATACCAGAAGTTCTCTCGAAGGAAGAAGAACACCAAGGTGATTCTCAAATACCAGAAGTTCTCTCGAAGGAAGAAGAACACCAAGGTGATTCTCAAATACCAGAAGTTCTCTCGAAGGAAGAAGAACACCAAGGTGATTCTCAAATACTGGCAACTCTTTCGAAGGAAGAAGAATACCAAGGTGATTCTCAAATACCAGCTGCTTTTACCTTTCCACAAGTGAGGGAAATCCCTCTGTCTAATCAGACAAAGATCAATTTTAGTGAGCTAAATGAAGAGGCTGTTTGCTTCATTCATATAGAAGGTCGTCAGCTAGTTTCAAGAAACCAATGTCTTGGAGACATCAGTGACCTCCATAAGAAAACATCAGTTATTGAAGATCCATCATCTGCAACAGATAAAGCCAATGTTGAATATACATTGGAAAGAAAGCAGTCTTCATCACCAACCTTAAAAAGTACAAATGTTCTCTCTGGAAATGATGACAATGAAGAAGGACTGATATCAGTAACAGGAGTAAGTACTTATTATGACACTTGTAGTTGTGCTTCTCAGACTCTAACGTACCCTGTTTTTTTTCCTTCTGTCTCTAGCTCCCTCAGACCTTCTGTTACTGTAATTGATCCAACTGGTGGTAGTGTTGCATGTCCAACTTCTGCTATAGCAAAGACTAATAACCTAGACTGTTTATCCCAAATTAACCAAGACCAGAGGTTTTCATTCACCCCCAAAGACTCTGATCTAACCTCCTCTTGTGCTGAAGTCAGCTCTCACTTTGATTCACCTTCTAATACAGAGTGCTTATATAATGACACTAATTCTATACATGTGCTGAATTCCAGATTGACCATCAGTGATTCAAGAGGGTATCCAGATGGAACTGACAGTAATTCAAGTTCTTGTTACAATAAAGCGGAAAAGGTACCTTGTGATGATTTACCAGATGTTATTGGTGCTAATACTGTATTTATAGATAGCAATGTTGAAGCTACTAACAATTCCGTTCATCTTGATCCTTTGATTATAAATCAGAGTGATCTAAATGTTTGTGATGTATCAGCCCCAAATAATGTATATGAAGATATTCAGACTATTGATGAAGAAATTTTGGAGTGTTATATACGTGATGATATGGTTGATGATAATGAGACATGTATATCTCAACTGAAAGAGGATAGAAATCTAGATAACCAAGAAACCATGATGGCTGAAACTGAAAATATTGTACCTAATCCTGCACTAATCGAACTTGCTTTGAATAGAAATGAATATCTTTCAGGTTTCCAAAGCCCAGTTTCAGAAGATAGTAAAAATACCAACTCGTGCTCTGATAACATTGAATCTAAAAATATATATAATCCACATAAAAAAGACTGGAACATTCTCTGTGTCAACAGTTCTCCTAGTGATTATTTTCAGTCCCAGACCGAGGGGAGTGGTTCCCCTTGTAAGTATGTCCAATACCAAGCTGAGGGGAGTAGTTCCTCTAGTGAGTATATTGTATCCCAAGCTAACGAAAATTGCTTCCTTAGTTATTTCACTCAGTCCCAAGCTGAGGGGAGTGGTTCCCCTAGTAAGTGTGACCAATACCAAGCTGAGGGGAGTAGTTCCCGTTGTAAGTATTTTCCATCGGAGGCGAATCAACCTCTTGTAAGCAACAAGGAATTTAAAATCTCTAATTTTGATATTACTGATTATCTTACTTGTACTTTATCATCAAATAATTCATCACAGAACGTAACCACAGACAATGATGTTAAGAACAACCAACAGTCTTCAGTGCATGATATGTATGACGTACACTTTATGAATAAATCAGATCATAACAAAACTGAAGATAATCAGTTTGAGCTGGAATTATCTTCAGAACAAAACATTTCTAATACTGATAAAAATTTAGCTGCATCATTAGATGATATTGAAGTGCAACTTCTTACATGTCCAGTTGATGATGTCGTGAAGAACAGCAGAGATTTATTGCCTTCACCTACTGGCTTCATCACACTTACAAAACTTGTTGAAGATGCTAATAACCTGGATAACACAAAGACATCTTTTGAAGTTTTACAGCCTGTAAAACTCATAGAGCTAGAAGCAAAAGGAAATATCAAAGAAAGTGGACATCATAAAGTTCTTGTGAACCAAACATCACCTATAATTATAAATAATGACCAGGATGAAGTAAGGAGGTTTGAAACATCGGGTGATGAACATCTGAGCAACCTTACTTCTGCATCATTGAAGGACTCAACTCATACTTATGGCCCTGAAACTGAGAGTCAGAGCAAAGAAATAGCTGTTGTCACTTCACATGAAAAAACATCTTTAAACAAAGACAAAAACACACTTGTTATTGTGAATAAAACTGACTGTAGTAATGATGGTGTTGACACTTTAGTTGAAAATAAAATCTTAAACAAAGATGAAAATGTAGAGACCCAAGACTCTAAACTTAAAGCTTTTGAAAATGATTTTTACAACCCTTTCCTTAATAAGAGTATATGCATGTTGCAACAAGAAAGTTTCAAACATTCCTCACATCTTGTTGTCAACGTTGAAAGAGAACAAGGATTAGCTGTGCTACTTCCATCTGATAATCATTGCATAAACTATAATGAAGATAATGATGGTGGTTATTCTTTGGGTGATGACGACGAAGGTAGTGTTACAATGGAAGATCTTGAAACTGGGGAGAAACAAGTGATTTTAAATTCAGCATCCAAAATAGAAGTGTTGGAGGATGAAGAGGTTTTGATTATTGATACAACAACAAACGAGGCAATTCTTGTTGAATCAATAGCTCCCACAAAAAATTCTGAATTTTTAAAAACTCCTGTAATTCCAGAACAGGAAGATGAAACAGAGGGGAGGTCTAGTCAACTGTCTAATACCCCAGTAGAGGAACCAGTTCTTGGAATAGAAGGGCAGTCCCCATCAAAGAGCATAGATGAAATTAATTCTGTACAGAGTGATTTAGAAAGCACGGATTTGGATTTCAGTGGTGAAGTTTTATCAGACACTGAGCCTCATTCAGTGTCTGATGTTTTATCAGACAGTGGAGAAGTTAGCCTTAAGTACTTTCCAGAAGATGATGACACTGACATACTCAAAAGTTTGGGTGAAAATGAGTTTGTTTCTAAGACTGAAAACAGAAGTATACTACCAGTTGCTTCTAATGATAGGGGCAACAAAGACAATAAAGTAGAACTACTGTGTACACTAGATGAACATTGGAAGCCTGCAGTTCACGCCGCACACATGGGAATATTAAGAAAGAATGCAGAATTTTCAAGTTCCTTGTGTTCCAACATTGAATATGATAAGCAATTTAATATTGACAAAGATATTCTTTTGACAGAGAATCAAGAGGATGTTCCTTCTGAAAATCATAAAACCAAAAGTACCTTTCTTCCAGTAACAACTGGACAGGAACCAAGAAGCTTGCCACATGTCTCCTCGATCAGTCAGGATGGTATTAAGATATATGATTCTTTTAGCTCTCTGAGAAGAGAGAATAGAAGTCTTTTAGAACCACACAATTCCTTTCAACCTCTATTACCATATGAAAACAAAGAAAACCATGTCAAAATACCCAATTCTCTTTACTCTCCAGCCATAGATCAAAATGATAGAAAAGACTCAACGTTTACATCTAACTTTGTCTACACCTCAGTAGAAGATGAAAGAAATATCCTGGAAATTCCCAAATCCCTTAATATCCCAGTATCGGGTGGAGAGGAAAGAAGTTTTCTAGAATCACCCAACTCTCGGTGTTCCATAATACTTGATGAAGCTAGAGGAAGAAACTTTGAAGAAACATCAAGCTTTGTTAATCAGAGAACTGAAACCTCTAGTCGAGAAATGTACACACCAGATTTTGACAGTGATGGTGAAGACTCTGTAAAAATTGGGTCTCCATGTAGTTCAACGTCTGGCTCATTTGAATGTCTGAATCTAAATGGTTTTGGGTTATCATCAAACCTGCTTGCTGTTCAAGAAGAACCAATAGAGGGTGCCACACTATGGGTCTCTGAGGATGTGCACAGCAGCTACTCCAAACATAGTGTCACCAAGAAATCTGTTTGTTCTCAAGGGCAACATTACCCCCAAGAACCCAAGAGTAGAGATATCTCATGGGAAACTGGTGTTTTACAGGGACTTAAAAATAGACCTTTATCACCAAAAAATTTAAATTACCAAAATTCCAAAGAAAGAACTGAACAAGAAAACAGTTACTCCTTTGAAGATGAGAAGAATACATTAGTACAAACTGTGGTAAGTTAAGTCAGAAGCAATCAACATTTGTTTAGCTAATAATTAACCTGTACTTCCCACACACAAACATATATATATATAACTTATGTATTACAGTTGGTATATTGCATAAGTAGAAAATAAATAAGCATTTCAAAATCATCAATTACTGCATTATGTTTGTGGCAAGAATTAAAATGGTGTAATAGATTAGTAACATTTTGCAAGTTTTGACATGATGATATTTAGAAAATTAGCATCAGTTTTACCAGTCTTAAGTTGAAAATACAGCTTTGTTGAAACCAGAAACAAAGTCCTTAATTTTAAAGGAACACACAAACCTGCAGCTTTGAAATGCCAAATCGAGAAGTGATGATAGTGCTGTACAATATAGATGAAGTCAGCTGTGTTGCATTCCTATTGGTGGGGAGTTGTCACATGTTCATTTGCATGTTACAGCGCAGCTATACCATAGAAAGTTACATGAGAAGCTAGTGGTGAGCAAAATGTTCGCATATAGAGGGCAGCACAAGTCGAAAAAAGCTATTATGTAAGAGAGGTATCCTATCATAATTAGAATTTCAATAAAACAAGGAATAACGTTTATAATCCTGTTTAAGATATATGTAAATTTGACGAATATATTAAGTAATGTTTCATTACAAGAAATAAGCAACCAATCTCAAGTGAAGATGATGATTCTCAGTAAAACAAGTTGAAAGAACTTTCTGTTTACTGTATTTTTATAAAATATCACTTGTTTGAAAATTTGTAAACTACCTAGTTGTACTTTAAGTATCAATATAAAATTCTATGTTTTGAAGTAAATTTAGTGAACGTGTTCTATGGCTTCTGTAACTTTAATAGTGTGCAGTCATGCTCAATGTTTTGCTCTGTACTTACAATTCTTGCATGCACTTTTGGTTAATTCTAATGGGTTTTGACAACTTCTTACTTTGTTGTCATTTTTGTGCTGCTTAGTTTGTGTCAAGTTTATTTTTTTCATTTCCACATAATGAACTCTCACTTTAATATTACTACAACAATTTCAGTTATGGATCTGGCCACTACATATTCACCACCACTTACTACTTCGGGATCCACACTATATACAGAGGAGATTTTGGCCATGGTGCATCACGAATTGGAAACTATCTTACAGCCTGCTACACCTCCAAAACCTCGTCCGAATCTCGTGTATCTGGGTAATCTGGTCCTGATGACGAGGATTTGGACAGCCTTTTGTGTGCTTTCTCGTGCTATCCATCTAGATTTTCCTCATCCTTCATTGGCTTTTTTGGTATGTCACCTATTGTTTCTTAATCCTGTGTCTTATTATTCCTTTCCCTCCCTCCTTCATTTTGCAGCATCATCACATTATTTTCACCCCATCTCCTGATATTCATGTACGTGCTGAACAGTTTCTTACCAATTCACATTTGGGTGCAAGCATGCCTTGATCACTACGTTTGTCTGACTACTATGCCTTGGCTTATTATAGGTCAGAATTTCCAATTTTAGATTCTCATACCTTGGAATCTCTGCTTCAGGTGTGGGATTCCAACCCTGAGACTACACTACGATACAATTTTCCCTGGCTCATTTTCTCATCTTTGTTTCATCTTCACCACTATCCTCTGTTACCTCTCTTCCATCCACCTCCTTTCCAAGGCTATCCACTATTCTCCTGAGGAGTTTTCAGCGGGTACACATATCCTCCTCTTTTCCATGTTGGTGCTTTTACCTTCCTTAGCCCTTCATACATGGCTCTATTGTTTTTGGGACCTTCTTGGCAGGGATACCCTCTTGTCTCACATGTGTCTACCTACTTCTTATTTGTGACACCTCCTTCCAACTCCTATTTTGGACAGTCTGTTTTTAAGGATCTTCCTGATACTATGTATTCTCAGATGGAGGCTGCACATCAACATTCCTCCCTTGTTTCTCGTCTTGTCTCCCTGCATCCTCTCCACTACTGGTGCCACCTTCCCAGGCTTCTGCAGTGAGTAGTAAAATTGGCCATTGTCATGTTTTCCAATGCCAGTTTCATCGGTCACTATCCCATAGGTTTTGGAATTGTGGGGGGCATTGTTAGCCAGATTTGTTCACCCGTGGTGCTTATTCACCATGGACCCCTGTGTTCTTCAGGTTCTAACAGGACCATCCCTTCGATTTTCTACCCCCTTTATCTTCATTTCCTTTCTTCTTTCCTCAGGATCCCATTTCATGCCAATATCTCTCACGATCTTCTGCACAACCATGTTATTGAACAAGTATTTCACACTTCTCTAGGGTTTTATTCCCAGTTGTTCGTAGAAAACCGGAGATTGGTGTTCTGTCATTGATCTCTCCAATCTCAACCAATTCCCCGTCCTCCTGTGGTTCATCATGAAGTCTCTCCTCACCCTTTGTTGGTCGCTCACTACAGGTCTTTGGACGACCGAGGTCGATGTTTGTTCAGAGGGGCCAAGTGTTTCAGTTCTGGACTCTACCTTTTGTTGAGCATTGACGACATACTTCTATCATGTGGTCAGAGCCTTTGCTCACCACCTTCACACTTAGGGTTTGTGGCTCCTTTTAGCTCCATCTTAACAAGTCTATCACAATCATGCCCATTTCCTCCTAAGGAAGCAGCTCGTGTGGGATGGTTTGTCAAGCTGGAAAAATCCTATCTCCCTCCAATCCAGTATCTTATCTATTTGGGGGTGTTTTTCAACACCTATCTTACCAGGGCCCAGCCATCTCTTCTTCATTTGAGGTCAATGGAGCTCTTGGTTTTCAAAGCCAAATCCTCTACTTCTCTACCTGCACACCTCTTTTTGGGGACCTAGGCTTCCATGGAAACTTTCATATCCTGGGGTCATGCACACATGTTGTCTTTAGTGGATGTTGCATGATCAATGGAATCTCATTCAGGATCTCTTGGTGACTTTGCATGGTGGCTTAGCAAAGACAAGTTCTTGGCTGGCATTTCTCTGCCTCCTCCATGTCTCAATTTGCACCATTTTACAGATGCTCTCTGGTCATTGGATAGTGGTCGAATCTTCCCTCTACATCAGCCTTTCGGAACTTTTTGCAGTTTGTCGGTTCTTGGATCATTTCCTACCTTTAGTACAGGGCCATTTGGTCCTGATCCATTCTGACAATTCGACTATTGTCTCTTACATCAATCGAACATCCATTCGCTTTGCTATCAAGCATTGATCTCCTTTTCTGGGCCCAGTCTCAGCAAGTCTGCCTTCTTGCTTGTCATGTCCCAGATGCGCTGAATCATGTAGTGAATTGGTTATCTCTTCCAGAGAGAATTCTACCTATAGAGTGATGTCTTTCTCCTTAAGTATTTCGGTAGTTATGCTCCCTGTTTGGTACTCCTCTTCTAGGTACATTTTCCACCAATCACAATACTAAACTGCCCCTCTTCTGGTCTCCAGTTCCACATCCTCTGGCTTTAGAAGTGAATGCCTTCAGTCAGAATTGGGACAATCTTTACTTTTTCGCTTATCCTCCTATCCATTTTCTTCCCTGTGTTCTCTCTTGATCTGAGCCACTCTATGTCGAGTCCTTCAAATCGCCCCATTCTGGCCTGTTCAACCATAGTTTCTGATTCTGGCTATCACTTGCCACTCATCACCATTCTTCATACATCATTTCGACTCTGAAAGAGTAAGTTCTCTTTTTTATTTCTTCCCTTTCCAGTTGCCCTTTCTCATTTCCTGGATCCTGCTCTGCAGCAAGTAGTGCCTGTCCAGATATACCTAAATGTAAATCTGCACCATATGGCCCTACAAGTGTATAATACTCACCAAAGAGATGGGATGTTCCACAAGACCTTTGGAGGCTGCCTCACGGTATCATGCTTCATAACTTCAATCCACAGTAGACTGTACAACTCCTGAACTATCATGAGAAAAGCAGTGTTGGGATTGCTGGCCATCTCTCTGGTCCTGGTTTATTCAACCAGGACCAGCCTGCTTTTCAAAATAGGGTTTTTGTGGTCAGCCATTGCGCTGTCTTTTGGTATTGCATTCCTCTGGACTTCCCACTGCATTGCCCATCCTCTCCCAGTGGATTACGGGAGTCCTTTCCACTTACCAGTTCCTAGCCACTGGGGTAGTGGACCATAGAGGCTTCCTCCTTAGTGTGACCAATTCCACTCAGTTGAGAGTAGGGTGGTGGTGTTCTGTTGGTGTAGATGGTAACTACTCTTCTCCTATTGTGGATGGGAAAAAATTCCTGATGCCACCTAGTTTTGGACTGGACGAATCCATTACATGCAGGTTACATCTTCAGCTGACTTTCCCCCATCCTTCTGCTGCCTGGATATCAGTTTTCACGTGATCTGGTGTTGTATTGGTGTAGGACCAGCCTACATAAGTCCTCACACATGGCTGATAGGGGCCCTCCTTCTATTGTGGAACAGATAAAGAATTCTCAATGCTGCCTGGTTTTGGACTAGAAGTTAACCCACCCACCAGGGCTCGTGTTGATTGTATACTGGGCATATACACATGTGCCCTGCCTAGGTTGTCAGAATAGAAGTTATTTTTCCACTGCTTCCTGGTATTGAGTTGAAGACAGTTGGGACCCTCCTCCTACCCACACACTTCCTGCCTGTCCTCCATACTTCCAGTGCATCTTTTGTACCTAATTTCGAAGTGACGATAGTGCTCTTCAGTCTAGTGGGAGTCAGCTGTGCTAAGAGAGTGTGTTGCACTCCTATTTGTGGAGGGTTGTTGCATGCTCA
>NW_013675396.1:0-8855 GCF_000517525.1 Limulus polyphemus | reverse complement strand
ATGGTACATAACTACAGTTATACATTTAGTAGTTAGTTATGGTACATAACTACAGTTATACATTTAGTAGTTAGTTATGGTACATAATTACAGTTGTACATTTAGTAGTTAGTTATGATACATAACTACAGTTGTACATTTAGTAGTTAGTTATGGTACCTAACTACAGTTGTACATTTAGTAGTTAGTTATGGTACATAACTACAATTGTACATTTAATAGTTAGTTATGGCACATAACTACAGTTGTACATTTAGTAGTTAGTTATGGTACATAACTACAGTTGTACATTTAATAGTTAGTTATGGCACATAATTACAGTTGTACATTTAGTAGTTATTTCTTTTATTTTCACTTGTCCTAGAACTCCGGAGAAGAGGTTTCTAACAGCCATTTGCGAGAGAATGTTTTCCTGTCTGTAAAGACTATTGTCCTGCATAATGACCACAATGCTGGAAAGTGTGATTGCACATCTGGAATGTTAGAAGGTGAGAACATTTTTTCTGAGACTGTTTGATAGCTCTCTCCTTCTTTCTCTATTGTAAATCCCCATTGTGTTAGGTTTAGATTGTACAAATAAATTCTAAAGTTCTGGATATAATGTGGCTGATTAACACTTTTCAACTTTAACTAAATTTTACATTTATGACTTACATTTAATGTTACATGTGTGTGACTTAAACATAGATTCTCTTGTGCAGGTTAGCAGAATTGACAAAACAATTCTTAAAAGATAACCTCTTAGATTTTACACTGAGAAATATCTCAACCAAAAGGGATCTCAAACTGTAAGTTTAGAATTTTGAAACTATTCTCTAAAGAGTTTTCCTATTTCACTATTTTCATTGCTAGTGTGCATTTTATATGTTAGATCTCACTCTGTGGTGAGTGGTCCAAGTATACTAAATCATACAACCTCACTGAATGGCCTTTAAGTTCTATAATGTCCCACTGTTGAGATGGGATGTTCCACAGGACCGTTAGTGGTTTCCTCCTTGTGGTATTTTGCATCATAAATATGTGTGTCCCAGACCGTAACAATTCATGAACTATCATGAGTAAAGCAGTGTGAGAACAGTAATCCTGGTTCAATATATTGGGACTGACCTGCTTTTAAAAATGTAGTTTAGTGGTCATCCATTGCATTCCCTCTAGTGTTGCATTCCTCCAGATTCACCATCGTGTTGCCCCCTCCCTTCAAGTAGAGTATGGGAGTTCTTGCCACTTATCATCTCCTAGTCACTGGGGTGGTGGACCATGGAAGCAACCTTCTGAGTGTGCTCAATCCCATTCTGTTGGATCTAGGGCAGTTGGGTATTTGCCTTCCAGTCCATGGTAGGAGGAAGGTTCATACCATCTATAACAACAGAATACCCAACATTGCCTGGAGATGATCCATCTGGTATTCTGTTGTTATAGATGGTATGAACCTTCCTCCTACCTGGGACTGGAAGGCAAATACCCAACGCCACCTGGAGATGATCCATCTGGTATTCTGTTGTTATAGATGGTATGAACCTTCCTCCTACCATGGGCTGGAAGGCAAATACCCAACATCGCCTGGAGATGATCCATCTGGTATTCTGTTGTTATAGATGGTATGAACCTTCCTCCTACCATGGACTGGAAGGCAAATACCCAACATCGCCTGGAGATGATCCATCTGGTATTCTGTTGTTATAGATGGTATGAACCTTCCTCCTACCATAGACTAGAAGGCAAATACCCAACATCACCTGGAGATGATCCATCTAGTATTATGTTGTTATAGATGGTATGAACCTTCCTCCTACCTGGGACTGGAAGGCAAATACCCAACATTGCCTGGAGATGATCCATCTGGTATTCTGTTGTTATAGATGGTATGAACCTTCCTCCTACCATGGAGTATACCTAATACAGATGTCTTGATAAAAGAGTTAGCACAAAGGATCACATATAAAGTGTAAAAAACTTAAAATAAGACCCAAAACTCAAGCACTTTAGAATAGTTGACTATTCTTCTTCAGAAGACCAAAGAGTGATCTTTAGCCTGCGCAATGCAGTATATCGTAGTATATGTGATGTCATGTAAACCGGAAGTCCCAGTTGAGTTGAATCTGGTGACCAACCAAATACAATTCAACTAGGACTTCCAGTTTACATGATGTCACACATCCTACTATATACTGCATTGTGCAGGCTAAAGGTCACCCTTTGTTCTCCTGTAGAAGAATAGTCAACTATTCGAAAGCGCTTGAGTTTTGGGTCTTATTTTAAGCCTAGTACAGATGTGATATGGTCTCCTACGGGTGTGTTGCTTTACAGAGATGTCACAGTCCTTGGGCTCTCTTCTGGCATTTTCCAAAGGGTGCTTATCTAGGTAAATTTTTCACTGGTTCCTCCACCAGTTCAATGTGGAATTCTAGCTATTTTGTGAGAAGAGGTAAGGTATCATATCAGAAGTTATAATTTTCCTACACTGAAAATGTATGTCTGATAGATACTTACCGCCTCTCCCACTTCCCACCCTTTTCCCCCACTTCTGGTGCTTCGTTTTTGCCTAATCTCAAAGTGAAGAATGGGCTCTACAGTATAGAGGGAGCCAGCTGTGCTAGGAGGGTGTGTCACACTCCTATTGATGGAGGGATGTTGCATTCTTATTTGCATGCTACAGCACAGCTGTATCACTTGTAAATAGATGAGGGTAGGTGGGAGTATCAAGGCTAGTGGTGAGCAAAAGTTATGCATAATAGAGGGCAGCACTGAATGAGAAAAGCTTTATGTAAGCAGAGGTAAGTATCTATGGAAAATACATTTTCATTGTATAAAAATTATAACTTTGAAACTTGACCTTTTGTCGCATCTTGATTTATCAAAAAGCGATATATAATGGTAACATTTACATAAACTATAGTACTTGCAGTGGGTTTTTAATGTTATAGATTACACGTATATAAAAGGAAGAACACAAGTTGGTTCAGAAGTTTCCACTGTGATGAAATATATCATTGACATTTTTGAAACAGAATCTCAGATAGCAGATATGGGTAATGAGGAAATTCCTGAAGATGTGATTGATGTGCAGAATCCAGATGAGGATGATGAAGATCTGTCTCTTCAATATAAGCCTTTAAATGTTTCACTGAGTGACGGTAAGTTACAAAACGTAACCTGGAGCTTGGATATTTCTACATTAGTGCATTGATGTATAGTGCAAATACTGTTATATTAGTTTTATGTTATTTTAATGCGATTAACAGTGACCACATTAATTAAAATGTATAATTAAGAATTGAAATATCTTTAAAGAGTTTCACACCTACAGGGATGGCATATGACGACATTCTTTACCAAATTTGATTTAAATGTATTTGTGAATAAAATAAAGTCAAGCAGATGCAACATAATAACACTGATTGAAACACACTCACATATAATAAATTGCATAAAAACCTTAATATGATTTATATTAAGTTTTTTATTCTTCCTTAGCCTAACTAGAAAAATATCAAACACATGTTCCATCAAGTAAATTTTCATTGTGTCCAATCTGTATAGCATATAGTTGACCTATCTAAAATCACCTCTACCCTCTCAATACCATTAATCTTACGCTGTTCCACTGTCACATGTGTGATAATTACATTATATAATAATAAACTAGATATGCATCTTAATATTCTTCATTATCAATAATTTACACTCTCTATAATTCTCTTCTTTCATACTGTATCTTATATCCCCATTTACACAGCCTAGAAATCGCAGTACCAGTCAGAGTCAGTCACATTCACTCTGAAGTGAGTAGCCCAAGACGTGATGACTGGTACTAACTAACTGACTGAATTAAGGACAGCTAACTTAGTTAGCCCTTGCATATCTTCAGCAAACCAACAAGCTTTCTTCTTATTCCATGCTTTCCACAAATTACTTTGCTCCTTATTCTTCCTTATTGTATACCATGTTTTCTGTTTCTGAGTTACATCTGTCATTACATTCCACACTACATGACCTTGATACAGTCTTCTGGCAGTTTACCAGTGACCTCATCCTTGAATATACATTCATTCTCTTCTGCAGTGCTATATCCTACTGTTTTGTCAAACCCTAGCTACAGGTTTGATACTTACCATACATTCTCTCTTCTGGTAGTTTACTAGAACTTTGAGAACATTACTAATTTTTGGTTTTGGTAAAGCATGTACTGAATAGCCTGATTGTCACTTCATGTTGTGTACCTCTTGATGTAACAGTAAGGTCACATTCTTTGGCTATAACTGAACATGTGGGAGTTTTGGCTAATCTTTAGCTTATGTGTCACTTTTGTTGCATCACACAGATTTCTTTTAAAATATCAAGCCTGCATTACAACCACCCATTATTAACCTCAACCACAAATGTTTCTGCCATTGGTTTCTCGTCCTGCATTACATCCATGCTCCATTAATCTCAGTTTCAATGTTTCTGCCATTGATTTCCACTCCTGCATTACATCCATCTACCATTAACCTCAACCACAAATGTTTCTACTATTAATTTCTATTCCTGCATTACAACCACCCACCATTAACCTCATACACAAATGTTTTTGCCATTGATTTCCAGTCCTGCATTGCAACCACCCATCATTAATCTGAACCACAAATGTTTCTGCCTTTGATTTCCACTCCTGCATTACAACCACCCATCATTAATCTGAACCACAAATGTTTCTGCCATTGGTTTCTCATCCTGCATTACATCCATGTTCCATTGACCTCAACCACAAATGTTTCTACCATTAATTTCTATTCCTGTATTAGAACCACCCACCATTCACCTCAACCACAAATGTTTCTACCATTAATTTATATTTGTGTATTACAACCATCTACCATTAACCTCAACCACAAATGTTTCTGCCATTGGTTTCTCATCCTGCATTACAACCACCATTAACCTCAATCACAAATGATTCTACCATTAATTTCTGTTCCTGCATTACAACCACCCACCATTCACCTCAACCAAAAATGTTTCTGCCATTGGTTTCCACTCCTGCATTACAACCACCCACCATTAACCTCAACCACAAATGTTTCTACCATTAATTTCTATTCCTGTATCAGAACCACCCACCATTGACCTCAACCATAAATGTTTCTACCATTAATTTATATTCGTGTATTACAACCATCTACCATTAACCTCAACCACAAATGTTTCTGCCATTGATTTCTAGTTCTGCATTACAACCTTTTACCATTAACCTCAACCAAAAATATTTTTGACATTGACTTCCAGTTCTGTATTACAACCATCCACCATTAACCTCAACCACAAATGATTTTGACATTGACTTCCAATTCTATATTACAACCACCCATCATTAACCTCAGCCACAAATGTTTATGCTGTTTTCAACCTTACAGGATTCATGAACTGTGGTATACAAAGTTTTTGTTAAATTTGTACTGAATAGTCTCAGGATAAGAATGTGTTTAGTCTTATGTCTTATATTAATTATTTTGTTTTTTCCTTTCTATTATTACCAGAACTTAATGGAGTAATTACCCTGAAGAGTGCTGAAGAAGGTACTGATGTAAGCTGTGTACAAGGAGAAGGAAACATGCAAGGAATCATGAAAATGGACTTAGAGAGTAAAAGCTGTGACCAACTAGATGGGTATTGTTTCGATGGATCAGGAGTTGCAGAAGTTATTTCATCAAACAACCATTTCAAGACAGTCACTGTAACAGATAGTGAAGAGCCTTTTAGTCTCATGTTTCTTGATGAGAAGTGGGAAACAGAAGATACCAGTGAAAGTAAAACTAAATCTTCTTGGAATATGTCTTATGATAGAGAAACCCAAGACAATTTACTTCAAGTATTGATATCTCGAGATGGACATAGATCTAGTTTTGAAACCAATTTACCTCAAGATGTTGAACCTTCTCACTCACTTGAGGGATTACCTGAGTTAACAACTGACCCTGTATCAACCCCACACTCTAGATCTTTCAAAGCCTTTACCATAACCAGGAACTCAGAAGTTTCCAATAATGGTTATGTAGAGATCTCAGAAGACACTGGGAAAACAAAGGACACACTTGAAGCTAGAAATGAAAGCATAGGTTCCAAATGTATAGAAGACAACTTACTAGATGTAGATGAAAATATAGAATCTCAAATTGTAAAAAACAAAGATGAAAGAGAAGAACTTAAACATACAAGACCACATGAAATAGATGAAAGAGAAGAACTTAAATGTACAAGGCCACATGAAATAGATGAAAGAGAAGAACTTAAACATACAAGACCACATGTTTTCTTTCATCTATTTCATGTGGCCTTGTACGTTTAAGTTCTTCTCTTTCATCTATTTCATGTGGCCTTGTACGTTTAAGTTCTTCTCTTTCATCTATTTCATGTGGCCTTGTACGTTTAAGTTCTTCTCTTTCATCTATTTGAAGACTTTGCACATTTCATTACAAACGATTCAGTGTCGTGTACCCACACTATGAAAGAGGTGTCTCATTTAACTTATAACAAAACCTCTATACAACAGGTAGAATCTGAGTTATGGAAATTGGGGTATGATCCAGACAGTAGTGAAGAAGATGATGATGATTTTCTATATGGAGGTCCTTGTTTACAGAAAAAACTGCAAGGAATTAGAAATCCTATGTTTGTTACTGAATGCCTCTCAGAAAGTGAAAGCATTAATAGTGAAGATTTAGACTGTGAACAAACTCAAGAACATAGTAATGTTTTGTTGGCGATATCAGAAAATACTGATTTCTATGATGAAAACAGTCAGAATGTCATCAGTCCCAAACAAATAGAATTACACTTGCCTACACCAGATGCTTACTTGGAAGATCTTCCAATTGTTGATGTAATGGATACAATAATTGAAGAGTCTGAAGACGAACGATGTTTTAGCCCAGGTGAACTTGAGGACAGTGAGTTACCAACCTTAGATTATGAGTTAAGAAGTGCTTGTGGAAGCCAAGGTTCATTAGCAGATACCAACAAAAGTGTTGCTGTTTCTGAAGAAGAAACGTACGTAAGGGATGTTGTTGAGTACAAAGATTGCTCGGTAGAGGTTCAGGTTGATGGCCGTGACTACAGAAAAAAACCTACATACAACTATATCATGATAGAAGAGAAGTTGATTACTGACAAAGAACGAAGTAACAGTTCTAATGTTGGGAACAATTCAGTAGAAGACACTGATAAATCTTATTCATTATTTGTTGAAGATGATGCATCTATGAACAAGAATAAGGTAGACCAGAATGACTTCCCTATCAAGCAACAAATTAACAATTCCAACATTGGAAAGGACACAGAAAATGAGATGGATAAATCTTGTTTATTGTTTATTGAAATTAATACACAGATAGAAACCAAATATAATAATGAGGTAATAGAAGATGATGAAAAGAATGAAACCACAAGTGGAAATAAGGTAAGACAACATGATAAAAAAGATCAAACCACACATGACAATGATGTAATACAAGATGATGAACACAACGGAACAACAAGTGATAACAAAGTAACAGAAGATGATGAACACAATTTAACATCAACTGATAATAAGGTAACAGAAGATGATCAACAGAATGAAACCACAAGTGATCATGAGGTAATCGAACATCATAAACACAATGAAACAACAAGTGATAATGAGGTTACAGAAGATGATAAACAGAATGAAACCACAAGTGATAATGAGGTAATAGAAGATGATGAACAGAATTTAGTCACAAGTGATCATGAGGTAATCGAACATCATAAACACAATGAAACCACATGTGATAATAAGGTAATAGATGATGAGGAACACAAATTAGCCACACATAATAATAAGATAAGAGATGAAGATCAACAGAATGAAACCTCACATGATAATAGCCTAATAAAAGAAGATGAACACATTGATACTATATGTGATAATGAGGTAATTAAACATCATGAACAGAATGAAATCACACATGATAATAAAGTAATAGAAGATCATGAACAGAACCATACCACAAGTGATAATGAGGTAATAGAAGATAATGACCAGAATGAAACAACAAGTGATAATAAGATTCCAGAAGATGATAAACAGAATGAAACCACAAGTGATAATGATGTAATACAAGGTAAGGAACAGAGTAAAATCACAAGTGTTAATGAAGCAATAGAAGATGATGAACAGAATGAAGCCAAAAGTGATAACGAGGTAATAAAAGATGATAAACAGAATGAAACAACAAGTGATAATGAGATAACAGAAGATGATAAACAAAATGAAACCACAAGTGATAATGAGGTAGTAGAAGATGATGAACAGAATTTAGTCACATGTGATAAGGAAGTAAAAGAAGATCATCAACAAAATGAAACAACAACTGACAAAGACATAATAGAAGGTAATGAACAGAGTGAAACCACAAGTGATAATGAGGTAATACAGGATGATGAACAGAATGAAACCACAAGTGATAATGAGGTAATAGAAGGTAATGAACAGAGTAAAATCACAAGTGATAAGGAGCTAATACATGATGATGAACAGAATGAAACCACACTTAAAAATGAGTTAATAGAAGGTTATCAACAGAGTAAAATCACAAGTGATAATGAGGCAATACATGATGATGAACAGAATGAAACCACACTTAAAAATGAGTTAATAGAAGGTTATCAACAGAGTAAAATCACAAGTGATAATGAGGCAATACATGATGATGAACAGAATGAAACCACACTTAAAAATGAGTTAATAGAAGGTTATGAACAGAATGAAACAGCAAGTGATAATGAGGCAATAGAAGATGATGAACAGAATGAAGCCACAAGTGATAATGAGGTAATAGAAGATGATGAACAGAATG
>NW_013675395.1:22090-23005 GCF_000517525.1 Limulus polyphemus | reverse complement strand
TGTACTGAAAAGTAACAAAACAGTTGACCCTTTGGGTAGTTTACTATACTGAAAAGTAACAAAATAGTTTACCCTCTGACTAGTTTACTGTACTGAAAAGTTACAAAATAATTTACCTCTTTGCTACTTACTGTACTGAAAAGTAACAAAACAGTTGACCCTTTGGGTAGTTTACTGTACTGAAAAGTAACAAAATAGTTTACCCTCTGACTAGTTTACTGTACTGAAAAGTAACAAAATAATTTACCCTGTTGTCACTTGCTGTACTGAGAAGTAAAAAAAATAGTTTGCCCTCTTGCTACTTACTGTACTGAAAAGTAATGAAACGGTTTACTCCTGAGGTACTTTCTGTATTGAGAAGTAACAAAATGGTTTACTGTTAGCTACTTATTGTCTTAGAAGTAACAAAATTGTTTACCCCTTACATACATTCCATCCTAAGATGTAATAAAATTAAGTGCTTCCTAGATGCTTGCTGTAATTCGAAGTAACAAAATGATTTAAATGTCTAGCTTCTTACTGCAGTTAGAAATAAAATGATTTATGCATAGCAACTAAATCTACTGAAAAGGAACACATGGTGTAACCAATGCTCCACTCTAATGAGAACTAACAAAATCCCTTACCCCCTAACTAATTACTATACTAAGAAGTAACAAAGGGTTTACTCCTTCCCCCATCATCTTCTTACTTTATTATGAAGTAAAAATAATTTATCCACATAGTTACTTACTGTATCAAGAAGTAAAAAATAGTGTTTACTCCTACAGACATACATGATTAAGAAGTAATAAAATGGATTATCTTCTAGGTACTTACTATACTTTGAAGTAACAGAATTGTTTAACTCCTTGCTTCTTACAGTACTGAGAAGCAAAACACGTTTAACATTAACTACTTACTGTATCGAGAAGC
>NW_013675395.1:18443-22080 GCF_000517525.1 Limulus polyphemus | reverse complement strand
CTAGTTACATACCCTACTGAGAAGTAACAATTTTTTTTACTCCTAGTTACATACCCTACTGAGAAGTAACAAACTTATTTACCCCTAGTTACATACCCTACTGAGAAGTAACAAAATTTTTTACTCCTAGTTACATACCCTACTGAGAAGTAACAAAATTGTTTACCCCTAGTTACATACCCTACTGAGAAGTAACAAAATTTTTTACTCCTAGTTACATACCCTACTGAGAAGTAACAAAATTGTTTACCCCTAGTTACATACCCTACTGAGAAGTAACAAAATTATTTACCTCTAGCTACTTACCTTAGAGGTAAGATAACATGCTTAGTTGTGGTATAAAATAAAATGTTTAGGTTAGGCGATATTATTTTTCCATATGAAAAATGTATAAGCATGTTAACATGAATATTTGAAGCCACAAGGTTGTTTTTAGAAAAGTTTATTTGTGTTACATTTTTTTGTGCAAAGCTATACAAAATACAGCTTTGCATATCCATTCCTAAGTTAGATTTTGATAGACTAGATGAAGTCAACTAATCAACAGCACCCAACGCCAACTCTTGGGCTACTCTTGTAGTGAGATATGACTGCTACTCTTACAGCACATCCACGGCCCCTGTAGGTGGAGCGTGCATTTTGTGGCAATAGATGGTGAACCGTTACTTTTCGGATTCATAGTCCGGACACGCTAACCACTACACTATTATACTCTAATGAATACTGTTGCGTCAGCGAGGTCACATGACTAGTATCACGCCACGTCCTTCTCGAACCTTCATGAATTATTAGGAAACTACTAAATTGGGGGTAGCTTGGTATATATATAAGACGTTCACAACGTGACGGGACAACGAGGTAATGAGTAATTGAACTGCAGTCAGAGAGTGTGTAATTGAACTGAGTATTGTTGAAGTCGAGCACGTGAGACGTTCGTTGAGAATTATAGCGCGACTGTTGAAATTAAGTGTATCGCAAAGTTATATTCAGAAAGAATAAACCAGTTTTATTTAAAAAAGGACTTGTGTCGCTAAAGTTTCGTCGGAACGAATTTACGGAAAATTAACTAACGAACGGAGACGTAACAATACTAAAACAGTAGACTACTTAAGAAACTTACAAGAACATTTTGTTTGAAAACTTTCCAGCATGAGGCACAGATTTTTCTTTTCCTGTTTTTTGTTGGACAGCCTGTTTTTAATAATTTTCCCTTTCCTAAACTTTATGCAACGCTCTTTGATTACACTTTTCGGACAGTTTAATTAGTCATGGTCACATGAATATTAATAAATATTCAAATTACAAAAAAAAAATATGTATTGTTTGAAATTTAATGAAACTGTGCCCTTTATACAGTCCCCCAGTGTCTCAGCAGTAAGTCTGTAGGCTTATGAAGCAAAAAGTCGAGTTTCGAAACCCGTGGTGGGCAAAGCACAGATAGCTCATTGTGCAGCTTCTTGCTTAACAACAACCAAACCCTTTACACAGATAATACTACCTAAAATGAGGACAGATTATAATTTCAACGGTCTTTCTTTTGTTGTCGTTAATTTTAATTTAGTGCAATCGAAAAAGCTAACTTAATTTCAAAAAGTTTAGCCTTGATCAGCATTATTGCCACTAATATTTATTCTTTCTGAACAAGGACAACTTCCCTAACCATGACGAACCCCTATGCTTAACTCGCATTATATGGTTCATAAACAGAGTGTTAAAAAATATAAAGATGTTGATTTCTAGCTTAACTAACCGGCCTTGATCATGTCGTTCACTCAAAGATTCCTTACATGTCAGTGATTATTTTCATTTAGCGAAGGTCGGCGGCGGAGCTTACGCACGTGGCGATGCGTGTTCCAAAGAAATATTCAATTTTTTTTTATCTTCTTCTTTACATCACAAAAGCCTTTCACGCCAAAATTTCAAGGTAGTATGAAACTATAAACGGGACAATATTTATAATGTATAGCATTATTCAGGAATCAAACATGAAGATCAAAATATAGAATAACTCTCAGATCTTGTAAAAAAAGTTATTCCTATTTGGACACTTTCCTGGACACTTTCCGTGAATATAATAATAAGGATAAAAACCGCTCCGAATTCAAACACTTCCACGGTGTTTTTAAAGATTTGTGGTGTCGTAAGCATTGAAACCGAATAGGCGACGAAAATAACAAACGTAGATAATAGGTTAAACAATCGCCATGTTCTTAATATTTTTATAAAAATTTAAAATATAAAAAATTTGGCGATTGTTCAACGTATTATTTACTTTTGTTATATCAAAAATACAGACAATTATTGCTTGGTTGTTTGGAATTAAGCACAAAGCTACACAATGGGTTATATGTGCTCTGTTTGTTTGTTTGTTTTGAATTTCGCGCAAAACTACACGAGGGCTATCTACGCTAACCGTCCCTAATTTAGCAGTGTAAGATTAGAGGGAAAGCAGCTTGTCATCACCACCCACCGCCAACTCTTGGACTACTCTTTTACCAACGAATAGTGGGATTGACCGTAACCTTATAACGCCCCCATGGCTGAAAGGGCGAGCATGTTTGGTATGACGGGGATTCGAACCCGCAGATTGCGAGTCGAGCGCCCTAACCACTTTGCCATGCCGGGTCATATGTGCTCTGCCCACCATGAGTATTGAAACGCCGTTTCTAGCATTGTAAGTCAGCAGACATATCGCTGTGCCACTGTTGGGCGACAATTATTGCATGTAACTTTTCTCAAGCGAATGAAGTTTTCAAGTGTTAAAAAACTAAACATCCTTTAGTCAATGATTTTACATTAATATCAACATGTAGTAGCATAAAATTTAACTCCTGATTGTAACGTTACAAATGTATTTCTTGAACACATAATAAATTTATCCTTTCAATATATTTATGGTTAGATACAGTGTTTGACGTTATAGATGTATTTCTTGAATAAAGAATAACTTTATCCTTTCACCATATTTATGGTTAAATACAGTATTTGGCGTCATATATGTATTTCTTGAACACAGAATACCCGTATCCTTTCACCATATTTATGGTTAAATACAGTATTTGATGTTATATATGTATTTCTTGAACAAAGAATAACACTATTCTTTCACCATATTTATGGTTAGACACAGAATCTGACGTTATAGATGGATTTCTTGAACAGAAATTAATTTTATCTTTCCGCTATATTTATGGTTCGATACAGTGTTTGACGTTTTTTGATAGTTTTTTAAATTAACAATACGATTTTCTGTTTGTGTAATTTGTCTGCAGAACGCAATGATAACGTAAATATTTTTATTAACAATACGATTTACTGTTTGTAGTTTCTCTGAAGAACGCAGTGTTAACGTAAATGTTTTTTATTAACAATACGATTTACTGTTTGTGTAATTTGTCTGCAGAACGCAATGATAACGTAAATATTTTTATTAACAATACGATTTACTGTTTGTAGTTTCTCTGAAGAACGCAGTGTTAACGTAAATGTTTTTTATTAACAATACGATTTACTGTTTGTGTAGTTACTCTGAAGAATGCAACGATAACATGAATATTTTTATTAACAATACGATTTACTGTTTGTGTAGTTACTCTGAAGAATGCAACGATAACATGAATATTTTTATTAACAATAC
>NW_013675395.1:11852-17655 GCF_000517525.1 Limulus polyphemus | reverse complement strand
GCAGCTGCAAGAAAACATGCAACAATGGCAGCTTGAACAACAAAATAAACAAGAAGAGAAATTACAGCAGTTGTTGAAGGAAAAAGATAAGAAACAAGAAGAAAAGACAACAGCAGTTGCAAGAAAACATGCAACAGTGGCAGCTTGAACAACAAAATAAACAAGAGAAATTACAGCAGTTGTTGGAGGAAAAAGAAAAGAAACAAGAAGAGAGACAACAGCAGTTTTCCTCCAACAACTGCTGTAATTTCTCTTCTTGTTTATTTTGTTGTTCGAGCTGCTACTGTTGCAGATTTTCTTGCCATGCGCGCTGGAGTTTCTCGAAGGATCATGAATTATCGGGGAAGACCGAGTTTGTTCAAGACGCCCTCTTTTTTAGTATATAAGTCTGGCGAGAAAAACCAGCGTGATTGAAGAGATACATAATTGAGTTAAGCGAACAATAAGCACCGTAAGTAAAATGTGTGAATCACTGTGATTTATAGCGTGTGTTATAAAAGTTGTTAAGTGCATTACAAAGTTTGTATCGAGAAAGAATGAACTAGTTTTAATCAAGAAAAGGACTTGTATCGCTGAAGTTTCTCGGAAAGAATTTCTACGGGAAATTAACAAACAAGCAGAAACGCAACAATATTATAAAGTTAACTAAAGGAAAGGTGTAATGATGAAAGCTTGGATTATATTCAAACACCAAGCTCTCGATAGATAGCTATTTATCCATATAAAGTCCAGACGGTTTAGTCAATTATGTAATCATTAGTCGATCAAGTGACATGTCCACTTCGATCTCTATTTTGTTTGGTTGCTTTTCAAGTTTAGTAGCCAACCTTACATAGATGTTTTATTTAGCAATATTTTTTTCCTTATACTTGTTTATTACTTAATTAGTGATTCATCATTTGAATCTTAATTCCGACAATGTTTTTTTTTTCAAAAAATTTCCAGCGCTCATATTCATCTTCGACCAATAACTTTCGTTTGGTTTGGGTAACGGATTTGTGAATAAAGTAATTTGAGTTGATTGAAATTTTGTCATTTTACGTATTATTTTCTAACGCTTACTAAACATTATTCGTACATTAACATATAACTTCGCTTAATGAATTTCCATAAGATTTTGTTTGTTTGGTATAAAGTACAAAGTAGTGTGTTCCATAAGATACAACTTGTCCTTGCTTCTGTTTTAATATTATTAACTAGGGCCTGTAAATACATGTGAAAACAAGACATGTCTTTTGTAATAACCACTCTGTCTGTACTAGTTACTTTTTCACTTGGTTATCATACATCCCAGTTGGACCTTTCTGTCCATAACAGATCTTTCGGGAACCTAATAAATGTACAGGTTTTAACTTCCCTTATTTATTTATTTATTCATTTTGCTAGGTTCGTTTGTTTGTATTAGAGCTAAGCCACATTGGGCCATCTGCTGTTTCCACAGCAAGGAATCGAAACCCTGATTTGACCATTGTCTGTTTTTGCTAGGTGACTCCATATTTGCCTGTAAGTTCAAGTTTTTAAAGAAAACTAGTAATTAATTTTTGGCTATTATTGTAGAAAGCAGATGAAAAATAGAAAACGTAACCAACAATAATTTGAAGTGTGATTTCAAATTGCTGCAACACTATAAATGACACCCTGCTGGCCTGTTGCAGTGACATTATCAGTGAGGTATGTGATGTTCTCAGACTTTGCCGCCTTTAATGTTGAATATTAGATTATTAGGCCTAGACTGAGTTGACATGTCTTGACGTTTAACGGCGTTCCATTGTTACGACGAAACTTTAGCGACACAAGTCCTTTCTTAATAAAACTGGTTTATTCTTTCTGAATATAACTTTACCGATACACTTATTTTCAACAGTCGCTCTATAACAAATCGTTCTTTAACGTATCTAATTCGCTTTTAAATTTACTAATGTTTTCCATTTGTACTTCTTGCCACTGTTGTTGACTTTCCTGTAGTTGCTGCTGACTTTCTTCCTGTTTCCTTTCTTGTTCCAGTTGCCACTGCTGTAATCTCTCTTCTTGTTTCTTTTCTCGTTCTTCTTCTTTCTTTTCTTTTTCCTCCAACAACTGCTGTAATTTCTCTTCTTGTTTATTTTGCTGTTCGAGCTGCCACTGTTGCAGATTTTCTTGCAACTGCTGTTGTCTCTCTTCTTGTTTCTTTTCTTTATTTTTATTAACAATACGATTTACTGTTTGTGTAGTTACTCTGAAGAATGCAACGATAACATGAATATTTTTATTAACAATACGATATTGTGTTTGTGTAGTTTCTCTGAAGAACGCAATGATAACGTGAATATTTTTATTAACAATACGATTTACTGTTTGTGTAGTTTCTCTGAAGAACGCAATACAACATAAATATTTTTATTAACAATACGATTTTGTGTTTGTGTAATTTGTCTGCAGGACGCAATACAACGTAAATATTTTTTATTAACAATACGATTTACTGTTTGTGAAGTTTCTCTGAAGAACGCAATACAACATAAATATTTTTTATTAACAATACGATTTTGTGTTTGTGTAGTTTCTCCGAAGAACGCAATACAACCTAAATATTTTTTATTAACAATACGATTTTCTGGTTGTGTAGTTTCTCTGAAGAACGCAATGATAACGTAAATATTTTTTATTAACAAAACGATTTTCTGGTTGTGTAGTTTCTCTGAAGAACGCAATGATAACGTAAATATTTTCTATTAACAATACGATTTTCTGGTTGTGTAGTTTCTCTTAAGAACGCAATGATAACGTGACTATGTGATATTTAGCAACAATATATATTTTCCGTTTTTGTAGTTTTCTGTGAAAACATACACTATAAATATGTTTCTCTCTTTTTTCCATTTATAAACAACGCCACGTTTATTTATTACAAAACATCATCAAAATAACATTTCCGTAGCTCTTCCTCTCATAAAGAGCTAAAATTTAAAAGAATGTATAAAAATGTGTTTAACCAACTGCATCTGCCTTATCCAATGCCGACGAAGCCTTATTTATTTATCGTTAAGCGCATAGCTACACGTGTGGGCTATCTGTGTTGTGCCCATCGTGGTATCAAAACCGAAGTTTTAGTGTTATAAAACCTCACGCTGACCTATGAGGTGGAGGGGGGGGGCGATTTTAACAGTCTAATTCTGTTTCTTTTCATCATAACTGTTATTCATTAATGATCCGGAATTCTATAAACATTTGCTTGCTTAAGACTAAACTCGTCATCTTACGCATATAGTTTTGTGTATGTTATCTTTATCTGTAGGTTTTCCATGGAAATGTTTTACCTATTCTCAAAGAATATCATCTTAACACACTATATCACATGTTCAAGTAGTAGAAAAGTTTTTATCGTAATATGATTAGATATAGTAAAATATTGTTATATTTACAAGCAGACATATTAAGTAACAATTATGTAGAAGAATAATGAATTATTTACTCGTTTTCCAGTAACTTTTACCACTATTAATATATCATTGTTAAGTGCCAAAAAAAAAAAAAACGTTGACTGAAATGAAGAAAGAAAATGAAATATTCAAATAAAAAATGTTTACGAACCATTGCTTCTTTAACATCGATTTAAAAATGCACAATTTGATTCGAAAGATGTTAAATTAGTTTTAATCCTTTGATTCGTTGTGTGTGATATGTTACTTAGTAGTTTTATACACGTGCTGCTTGAAGTGAGCGTTCTTCGTGAATGTTGCAAGAGGAAAAACGTGGCTTAATCCTTTTCTTTGCGCAAACAAGTACTCAGTTTCTCAGGAATTTGGGTCAGGGACAAGCAGGTTATTGACTTTTGTCAACATATCAGTCAAGGCCCGAGTGCACACACACAGGAACTAATATGTGTCAGTCGTCCTTGGTTTCTGTTTGAACTACTTACTGTCAGACTGTAAAATAAATTTAACGTGAAAACGTTTTCGAGATTTGTGGTTTGTAGCGATAAAAAGATACTATTTATGTATTTTTGTTTGTAGTTAAGCACAAAGTTACGCAATGGAGTATCGGAACTCAGTTTTTAGTGCTATGGGCCTTCAGACATATCACTGAGCCACTATGGAACTTCTTTGTGACTGTAAATAAATAAATAAATGTTACATTACCACCATTGTGTCCTGGTGTTGAGAAGTAGGATCACTTTAAAAATATGTATTATCTCAAGAATTAGCTATGTTGTCATTCGGCCCAATCGGCTCGTGAAAACATTGTACACTATTTATGCATCAAATGGTATGTGATTCATGTGCTTATGTTGTCACTAACAACACACGAGTCACACATAAAAAAAGTTAAAAGAAGAATAATGCCATTTTGTGTTTGATTTCATTTTGTCAATGAGTAAGACAACCCACGACGACGACATGAAACTTTATTACAGCGACGTATCGACCGTCCTGGACGCTGGTTGGTTCTGTGATAGAGCTTGGCATTTCGTTCGATACCACACAAAAATATACCCTACACGTTAACTGTGGGTGCGTTATAAGAGTGACGGTCAATAGCGTGAATGGTAGAGCGGTTAGTACATCAGAGTTGAGTACTGCGGGGATCTCCCACGTATTTTAGTTTTTAATCAATAAGTGTAACCCACATACTCGTAGAATTATACAATATAATACATTCGGTAGCTTATCTAATAAACGTTTCTAAGCCTACAGACAAAATGGTGACCGAACTCTACTGTTTTATTATATTTATTATCATTGTTAGTTACCTTGTACACAAAAGTTGGATTACATAGTGACAACAGCATGAAAATAGTTCTAGTTATCTTCCAAGTAGTCTCAAGATATCATTTGGATGTTAAAGTAGAAGAAGAATTGTTTCTTTGTTGACTCTCGAGGAACTACATATATGTAGATACTCTAAATCCACATCAACGATTTTTGAACGTTCCAGCAAATCCGAAAAATCAATCAAAAAATGCCATATAACCTAATTTCAGCAATTCGTGCATATCCTGCCTCTTTGTTTCTGGTGTACCTGGTGAAATACTGAAGAAAGTAACATTTCTTATAATGATGTCGTTGTACTTTACACCTCTGTATAAATGTAAAAGTTTCGAAAAAGTAACAATTGAAACCTTATAAACTATGATTAGAAAACTTTACTTACTGAACGTATTGTATTCTTTCAACAACAGTTATAAATTAATTACAAATCATATACCTCTACCAGTGTGTTTTTAATTAATGAAAACTAAAACAACAATTAGAAATTAACTAGAAATAACGTACCTCTACCAGTGTTTTTAATTAATAAAAATTAAAATAACTGTTAAAAATTTACTACAAATAACGTACTCCCTACCAGTGTATTTTTAAATAATGAAAATTAAAACAACCGTTAGAAATTGATTAGAAATAACGTACCTCTACTAGTGTTCTTAATTAATAAAAATTAAAATAACTGTTAACAATTAACTACAAATAACGTACCCCTACCAGTGTATTTTTAAATAATGAAAATTAAAACAACCGTTAGAAATTGATTAGAAATAACGTACCTCTACCAGTGTTTTTGTACATAATGAAAACTAAAACAACCGTTAGAAAATGATTAGAAATAACGTACTGTTACGACAGCGGAAGTCACGCGACGCTGGAAAATTTACGTTGTATTGCGTCCTGCAGACAAATTACACAAACACAAAATCGTATTGTTAATAAAAAATATTTATGTTGTATTGCGTTCTTCAGAGAAACTACACAAACAGTAAATCGTATTGTTAATAAAAATTATTTACGTTGTATTGCGTCCTGCAGACAAATTACACAAACACAAAATC
>NW_013675395.1:9913-11341 GCF_000517525.1 Limulus polyphemus | reverse complement strand
CAAGAAGAGAAGTTACAGCAGTGGTTGGAGGAGAAAGAAAATAAGAAGAAGAGAGACTACAGCAGTGGCAAGAAAACCAGCACCAGTGGCAACTGGAACAAGAGGAAACAAGAAGTACAAATGGAAAAGATTAGTAAATTTCAAAGTGAATTAAATACATTAAAGGATGATTTACTGTCTTTTACACAAGGATGATATTGTTGCGTCATCGAGGTCACGTGACTGGTGTGAGTAAAGGCCGAGTTACTGTGTTTTACACAGGGAGGATATATTAACCATGGACCTAATCAGCCACCAGACAACAGAAAGCCCCTTCCAGATCCCGCAGCTAAACCATAATGCAGACATCTTCAGTCCTGCCAGAAATCATATTCCAGACATGAGTGTCAGCAATGGGGGTGATCTAGTATGAAGGAAGCCACAGGAATTCGATGGGAAGGGACCATGGGAAGCATATAGAGAACAATTTGAGCTCCTGGCAGAAATGAATGGGGGGACGGAGGAGCAGAAAGCAGTGTACCTGGCATCGAACCTCAAGGGACAACCACTGGAAATACTTGTACAGTTGTCAGCAGACGACAGGCACAACTATAGAGCACTGGTATGGAACTCAAAATCAGTTCGAAGTCTACAGGACAAGGTTTAGGACGAGAGTCCGTGCTAAAGGGGAGAGACTGCAAAAGCTGGCACACGATTTGGAAAGTATGGCACACAAATCCTACCCAACTGCCCCACCCGATGTCCTCAAGCTGTTGCTGAGGGATCAGTTTGTAGATGCTTTGGACAGCCACAACTGAAGATAAAAGTAATGCAAGCACACCCCTCTACTATGCAGGATACCATGGCCAGAGCTCTTGAATTCGAATCCTACGTTAAGTCCAGCACAGAGGTACCAAGGTTGGTACAGTCATCAGGATTCAAGGCCAGAAGAGAGGTTTGAGGGACTTTGCTGGCACTGTAACAAACCTGGGCACAAGAGAGCTCAATGCCAACAACTTCAACACAGGGAAAATGCCACGGCAGGAAAGGCTGCTACCCAGAAAGGTTGTTGGAACTGTGGAGAGCAAGAACATATGAGGAGCCAGTGTAAGAAGAATACTACCAATAAGTCAGCTTCGAGAAATTAGTAGTGGTTGATGTTGAGGGATGCCCACCAACCCCCATTGTGAAAGTCCCAACAGGTAGGTGTAAAATGCCAAGCACACATAGTGTCTATGTGACAGGAAAGCTGGATGGCCAAAAGTGCAACTTTGTCATAGATTCTGCTTCTCAGCAAACCCTTGTGAGTATCAAGATGCTAGATCACAAAGGAGTACCAGAAGCCATACAGAAACTCTGTGGTGTGACAGAGCATTATGCAAGGTTGTGGGGACCAGTGTGGGTAACTATTGAGCTCATGGGCTTGAAGGACAGACACAAAGTATACTT
>NW_013675395.1:7001-8913 GCF_000517525.1 Limulus polyphemus | reverse complement strand
CTTATTATGTAACGTTTTTAAAGACTACATTATTTTACTGTTAGCTTATTATGTAAGTTTTTAAAGACTACATTCTTTTAGTGTTACCTTATTATGTACGTTTTTAAAGACTACATTATTTTACTGTTAGCTTATTATGTAAGTTTTTAAAGACTACATTCTCTACCAGTGTTTTTTAATTAATAAAAACTAAAACAAGAGTTAGAAATTAACTACAAATAGCGTACCTCTACCAGTGTGTTTTCAATTCATAAAAACTAAAACAACAGTTAGGAATTGACTAGAAATAACGTACCTCTACCAGTGTGTTTTTAAGTAATGAAAACTAAACAAGAAAATCATCACAACGAAAAATTAAAAATATAAATTAGGGAATAAAAAACTAAAAAAATACTTAAAACCAGCGACTTTCAAAACCGATGTTTCTGTTTGAAAAACAGTTTTCAATATTTTATTCGCAATTACTACGGTAAAACTAATCAGCTAATCATATTGCGCTGTTGGTTTGCGCTACAAGGGTGTAAATAATGATAACCCAATGCATTTCGAGTGTAACAGAGTGAAACATTCCTAAGAGATTACATAAAGAATGTAGTGTTTAGAAAATATATAATAGGCCTAATAATAATATATTATGTCAAGTTTAATTATAATTATGCTTCGCCAGCTTGTAAAAAGGCGTTCACACTATAGGACAAATGGTTTATGTAAGAAGTGTTCCGACAACTACTGTGTCTGTTGTATTCTAGCCGGCCTGAAGAGCTCTGTATTGAGCAAAACGTGACGTCAACAATTGATATGGCGAACATAATGTGATCGGAGTACTATCATTACACACTTTTCTAACTTCTGAAAATCCCTAAGGAACTAGATAAAGAATACAGTCTTCAAAAACGTACATAATAAGCTAACAATAAAATAATGTAGTCTTTAAAAACGTACATAATAAGCTAACAGTAAAATAATGTAGTCTTTAAAAACGTACATAATAAGCTAACACTAAAAGAATGTAGTCTTTAAAAACTTACATAATAAGCTAACAGTAAAATAATGTAGTCTTTAAAAACGTACATAATAAGCTAACACTAAAAGATACGTTATTTGTAGTTAAATTTTAACTGTTGTTGTAGTTTCATTAATTAAAAAAACGCTGGTAGAGGTACATTATTTTTAGTTAATTTCTAACTGTTATTTTAGTTTTCATTAATTAAAAATACATTGGTAGAGGTACATTATTTCTAGTCAATTTCTAACTGTTGTTTTAGATTTTATTAATTAAAAAACACTGGTAAACGTACTGTTACGTATCTGCTCGTTTGTTAATTTCCGGTATAAATTCTTTCCGAGGAACTTCAGCGATATAAGTCCTTTCTTAATTAAAACTAGTTTACTCTTTCTTGATACAACTTTGAAATACACAGAATTTCCACAGTCAATTCGTTTGCAATCTCGATAACAAAACACACACTTTATATTACCGTCACTACTGTTAGCTTGACTCAATTATCTATCTCTTCGATCCCGCTGTTTTTTTCCCGCCAGGCTTATATACTAAAAAAGAAAGCGTCCTGAACAAACTCGGTCTTCCCCGATAATTCATCATACTTCGAGAAACTCCAGCGCGCATGCTTCCAGCGTCGCGTGACTTCCGTTGTCGTAACACTGCCCCTTCCTTAGTATTGTTCGTCCCGAACAATAGACACTTACATTTAACCAATAGATAATTAACAATAACTTAATTAAATGTGTAGAATTTACAAACATAAAATTAAAATACAACAAAGTCTCTTAATTTTACAGGACGTATCTTCTTTCGTACTGTACCGGTCTCGGTCTCGTTGGCTTCTGCTTCACGTGGGATTCATCTGCTCCATCAGGAAATGTCCCATTATCGGTAACAGTCACATCGGTG
>NW_013675395.1:0-6103 GCF_000517525.1 Limulus polyphemus | reverse complement strand
ATGTAGTCTTTAAAAACGTACATAATAAGGTTTGTTTGTTTTTGAATTTCGCACAAAGCTACACGAGGGCTGTCTGCGCTAGCCGTCCCTAATTTAGCAGTGTAAGACTAGAGGGAAGGCAACTAGTCATCACCACCCACCGCCAACTCTTGGCTACTCTTTTACCAACGAATAGTGAGATTGACCGTCACATTATAACGCCCCCACGGCTGAAAGGGCGAGCATGTTTGTTGGGACGGGGATTCGAACCCGCGACCCTCAGAATGCGATTCGAGCGCCTTATCCACCTGGCCATTACATAAGAAGCCAACACTAAAAGAATGTAGTCTTTAAAAACGTACATAATAAGCTAACAGTAAAATAATGTAGTCTTTAAAAAACGTACATAATAAGCTAACAATAAACGAATGTAGTCTTTAAAAACGTACATAATAAGCTAACACTAAAATAATGTAGTCTTTAAAAACGTACATAATAAGCTAACAATAACGTCTTATGACAAGTAAAATTATAATCATATTTCGCCAGCTTGTAAAGGCGTTCACGCCATAAAAATACCCAATGCTTCATTCCGTTTTATGTTGAGGCAACGAAAGTTTGCTTTCTCAACATTTTAGAACGTGGCGACGCCGATATTCTTTGAGACCTCTGTTCACATGTAAGTGGTCAAATGGCGTTTCGGTAACCAAAATAAGTGCAGGAAATGAGTTCTAGCGATTAAAAAATTATATTCAGTAAGTTACCTAACTTCAAATTCCATTCGTAACCTTCACCTCTTGGAAGCACGACGAGAGAACTAACCATTTCTCGCTTGTTTTAGTAATAATACCCAGTTTCTATAAGGGAAGTACACACAATTCTGATGTCAATTTTTTTTTCTGGACTTCTTATTGTAGTAATAATTCAACTGTATACTTATGGTTAAAAAATGTACTCTGACTGACTGAATCTCCAGCATTTTTAATGTTAATACGACCAGGACAAAAGTTTCTGTCCTTTAGAGGAAGGTTCTAGAACTAATTCATATCATAAATAAGAAAACGAAATCTATTGTGATTAAAATATACTGAAAATAAGTGAACGACGTGTTTCGTCTATCTTCAGCGCCCCTATTAAAGAATTAATGAACTATTATTTTCTTCAAATTACGTTGTTAAAACTGTGATATATGACGTAAATGTGTGTGGAATACTGGTATTTTGTGTCTTCTTAAGAAATATCATTATTTTACAAAAACTTGGCGATTTATTAAATAATTAACTGCATTTTGGAAACTTGAAATTAAAGCACTTGATATGATCTAATTTTTTTAGCATTTCATTTATTTAAATTTTGTTTTTTGTGTAATATTTTGAATAATTTTTATAGTTTCAGACAAACATAATTGACAGACGAAAATGTTATTAGTGTTCTCTTTATTACTAACAAATACCTATAGTTCGAGTTAACCCTAAGTACATACATTTAACACATTTTCATCACATAAACTTAAAAGCTGCACATAATTTCCTCCGAGACCCATTTCCCTAGGAGTTAATTAAAATTTAACAGTATATAAAAACTACTTACAAGTAAACGTATTATTTTTGGATCAAGTAACCCTAAAATTCATTACATTTTTGTTGTAATCGAATGTTTCTATAATAAGCTTAAAAACTTTTATTTGGATTTGTTCTAAACCCATGTGTTTTAGTTAGAGTGAAATAATAGTACACTGAGGAATTTCTGAGGTTAAAAAAAATCATTATAAAAATAACTCAAACATTCTGTTGTAAACAACACCTGTGGTTTAGCAGCAAGCTTATTACAAGCCACGCGCGGTCAAGGGCCACGAAAGGGTGAACAAACTCTTGTCAGGTGTTTACAAAGAATTGCTTGAAAGTTGCGTAAACCGCCATTGAAGAATTTGTTGCGTCATTCCGACCAAGATTGTTCGAAAAGGTCAAGTGGAGTTCAAATACAATTTGACTCGTATAGAATCGTGAAAACAACTATAGTTAGATCAGTTCATATGAGTGAATAATCCGCATTTATAGCGAGCAGTATATTAAAAATCTCTAAACCTTTCGTGACACAGGGGAAGGAGGGTAATCTTTTTTTTATCCTTTTTTTTACTCATACCATTCCTTTACGAAATCACACACGCTGTCACTGACCTATCAGGTAACCTTCAAAACATATTTACTGGTGTTGTTGTAACTTGAGGTTTCCATTACTAAGAACAGTAGGGGAGGTGGGGTAACCATGTTACTCAAGGTAATCACTAAAGGGTATAAACAACCTCGGTCAGAAAAGGGTTAAAAAGGTTAAAATGGTGTAACCAAGGTAGACCTGTAACTCGACATGATGGGGTCATTCAAAATATGCTTCTTAATGAACAAGTAAATACTGGAAGACGCCATATTTGAAATTCAATATTATCAATTTGATCATCCAGTAAACGCTTTGATAACCCTTTGATTACCAACATGAGTATATATCCTCCACTAAACGCTTTGATAACCCTTTGATTACCAACATGAGTATATATCCTCCACTAAACGCTTTGATAACCCTTTGATTACCAACATGAGTATATATCCTCCACTAAACGCTTTAATAGCCGTTCATATAATGTTTTCAATTACATTAATTTAACATCTAGAAGACTTGAAAATTTATAAATTACTTAACATTTTTCTTTAAAAGTTAACACTCAGCCTTCACTGTATTCCCAAGAACGCTTCTATTAAATGATTGTTAATATTACGTCAATTTTTCGGAGGGTTGTAGAAAAGCACTGAATCGCTCAATGCTGACATGTGTTGAATTGAGTGTTTACACTTTCAACAAGAGACTTCATTTGCAGGCGAATGTTTATTGAAGTTGTATCTCGCAATTGTAAATAATTATCTTAAATTACAGTTAATCATATTAATTGCTGCACACCAGTATTAAAGTTACTCTGACTAATTACTCCACACTAGTATTACAGTTAATTCTACTAATTACTTCACACCAGTATTACAGTTAATCCCACTAATTACTTCACACCAGTATTACAATTAATCCTACTAATCACTTCACACCAGTATTACAGTTAATTCTACTAATTACTTCACACCAGTATTACAATTAATCCTACTAATTACTTCACACCAGTATTACAATTAATTCTACTAATTACTTCACACCAGTATTACAATTAATCCTACTAATTACTTCACACCAGTATTACAGTTAATTCTACTAATTACTCCACACCAGTATTACAGTTAATCCCACTAATTACTACACAACAGTACTACAGTTAATGCCATTAACTACTACACACTAGTATTACAATTAATCCTACTAATTACTTCACACCAGTATTACAATTAATCCTACTAATTACTTCACACCAGTATTACAGTTAATTCTACTAATTACTCCACACTAGTATTACAATTAATCCCACTAATTACTGAACAACAATACTACAATTAATTCCACTAATTATTGAACATCATTATTACAGTTAATCCCACTAATTACTGCACAACAATACTACAGTTAATCTCACTAATTATTGAACATCAGTTTTACAGTTAATCTCACTAATTATTGAACATCGTTTTACAGTTAATCTCACTAATTACAGCATGTCAGTTTTATACAGTTAATCCAACTAATTGCTGCTTAGGTCCCTTATCTATTTTTCATAAAAGATTAGTATTTCACTCTTTTGTCTTTTTTTACTCAGTTCCTTACTCTCAGTGTTATAAAAAATTAAAACATAAAATTGCTCAATACAATGCAATATGCAGATCTTACCAGACGTGAATGAAAGAAATCAAATTGAAAATTTGAGGTTCACACCAATCATATTTTGGGCCTTTCTTAACCTTTCCGCTATATTCAAAGTTACTCAAGTTTTCTTAACCCTATCATGAGTCCTATAACACATGTTATGAATGTGGTTATCAATAGTAATATTTGTTACATAATTTAAACTCCATTGAATATTATAAATGTGCTTCATCCCTTTTTAGGGTTTACACAAACTTATTCAAACAATTTCAATGTATTCCCAAGAATGCGTGGTTATAAAATGGCGTGTTTTCGGATTCTGTAATTATTTTTTAATGATAGCTTATTTCTTCATCTTTTCAGCAGTGACGAATCCAGGGTTCAGTAAGTGGGGAGGCGAAGAGGCGGCAACCATATAGGCCTGGGTAAGTGGAAAGAAACCTATGGAAGATAGTGTAAAAGGTCCTTTTTTTTGGGGGGGGGGGGTAAGTGGAAAAAACTATGGAGGATAGCGTAAAAGGTTCTTTTTTTTAAGGATAAGTGGGAAGAAACCGATGGAAGATAGTGTAAAAGGTTTTTTTATGGTAAGTGGAAAGAAACCTATGGAAGATAGTGTAAAAGGTTCTACAAATATCATTCTTGCCGTAAAATGTTTTTATTATTACTTCGGGAGAAAGAAACAGATCTCAGAGGTGGCGCCCACCATCCTTCGCCTTGTCACTGCTTTTCGGCTTAGAGCTTAATGATTATTTGCAGTTTTTGTACATCTGTTTACATTAGGAAGTCAGTTATTAGTATTAGCTAGTATTTTATACTGTTGAGTTGGTTTGGATCAATTCCAGTTCTAATTCCATTCAGAAATTATACATGCTGTGATGAAAAGCATGTGTGGTGATGTTGATAAAGATCGTTAAATCATTTTCTGTGGTCACAAACACATAATGTCAAGGTTGGTTGCTTGAGTAACCAGTCTAACGATGCTTCAATGATCTACTTACTGTGTTCCAACGTTGCGGCATTATTTGAACGTTTTTAAGAATTATAGCATATCATATTTTACTATCGCTTGTTCGACAGTTATGGTGTACGAGCCAGGGACCAAGTTTTATTTATACTACTGTTAGATAAAGATATACTGGTAATGGTGTATTCCACACACACACATTATTGTAAGACAGCATTGCTATTTATATCACTTTTGAAAGTGTAATGCAAGTCTCCGATAATCTTAACTGCTTGCTTGTTCGACAATTATAGTGTACGAGCCAGGGACCAAGTTTTGGCTGACGAAGGAGGCAAATGCTAACATTGTTGTTATACGAAAACATCACCATCCAGCTATCCAATAGCGACACAGTTTAAAACAAGACTCACATAAACTGCATTTATGTTTAGTATATTTTGTGGATGTAATTATTCCTTTCCATGTAGACTTCGTGGTTTAGAAAGCACATTTATCGAAACTTCAAATAACTTTGATGTATTATCTTTTGAATAATACTTTAATTAGCACGGTTATAAAGAAAATGAAACTAACTTTTCAGTGTATGTCCTACGTGATGTATATTTATTTTAGTGACATCTGCTTCGTTAAAGCTTTTCTGAAAACTATTAGGTAAGTTCGTTTTTTACTATTAGTCATCACATTCAGTCTACAACTTACGAACTTCATATCAACACGAATGTTGCACGAGTAACAAGTTGCTTAACGTAACTTCATCTTGGTCATCTGGCGATCATGAAAACAAAACTCCCATTCAGTTTGACAATATGAAATATATAAAAACAAAAATTTTTACTACCTAAAAAACAATATATGAAACTAATTACTAATGACCTTTATACGTTGTTTGGAGTATGTATACTTATTTAGTCTAGGAGAAATAATTTAATATGTACAGTGAAATGGATAGTCCTTCCTCTGTTACATAGTCACACGTAGTTTGTAAAGATAGTCCTTCCTCTGTTACATAGTCACGCTTAGCTTGTATAGATAGGCCCTCCTCTGTTACATAATCACGCTTAGTTTGTATAGATAGGCCCTCCTCTGTTACATAGTCACGCTTAGTTTGTATAGATAGTCCTTCCTCTGTTACATAGTCACGCTTAGTTTGTATAGATAGGCCCTCCTCTGTTACATAATCACACTTAGTTTGTAAAGATAGTCCTTCCTATGTTACATAATCACACGTAGTTTGTATAGATAGTCCTTCCTCTGTTACATAGTCGCACGTAGTTTGTAAAGATAGTCCTTCCTCTGTTACATAGTCGCACGTAGTTTGTAAAGATAGTCCTTCCTCTGTTACATAGTCGCACGTAGTTTGTAAAGATA
>NW_013675394.1:19048-22475 GCF_000517525.1 Limulus polyphemus | reverse complement strand
ATACAGTTGTGGATACCCACTTCAGGCTTTAGATAATAAAATAAATATTTCATTTTTTAATATTCCATAGAACACACATGATATAATGTTGGGCAAATGTTAAACTTGTTGATCAGAGGATGTTTACTTGTGTTTTAGCCTACACAGATTTAACAAAAAATGTCTGAATTTACATATACCCAGTTTGAATTATAAAAATACTTGCTTTTTTATTTTTACAAATCCAAATTAAGCGTATACTCACATCAAACAAAGATTATATTTCATTAAATGCTGCTTAAGCCTAAATCTTTCAAGCTTATGAATGTGGGCTTATTATTATAGGTCAGAGTTCAGATTTTGGAATAAGCCTGGTAAGGGTTACTGTGTTAAGTCTTGTAGGTTCTTATGGATGATTATGAATATAAAGTTTAACTGGCAAGTATTAACACCAGAATAATTAGTTCTGCACTCCTAAAGGATACAAGTCTGTTAAACGCATGATAATGATACAGAAACTAGCTCCACTTCCGATTATTTATATATATATATCACTCACCAACTGGTTGAATTTCTGCCTTATCATCTTCCTTGATAAGATTAGTCTTGTCATCTGAAAAGTTGACAGAAGTGACCATTATAATTCATCTTCAAAATACCTGCTAATAGTATCAGCTGAAATCATTACACAGTATAGTGATTCTTTTTAAATGTGAACGTCATTTAAATGTGTACAACTTAACCCACAGCATCTATACTTCATGTCATTTACACAACTTTAATGAAAGAATATGTAAGGATAAGAGTTAACTATATAATGTTTCACACATTAGGCCTTCATTTGTATGGATAAATTTTATCATTAGAAGTGAAATATAAAACCAAACCAAGATACAACTGCTATTTTAACCACATCCAGTTAAGCTGGTAGTTTTAACATTAATAACATATGTGAGCCATAAGTATTGGATAGATTACCAACAGAAAGTTGTTGAAAGTAAAGTATCTACCATGAAGGAATGTCACATCAGTGTGCTAAAGATGTAAGAAATGTTTTAATTGTTCTGAAGAAGCCAATTAAATTAATCTTGGGGGAAAAAATCCTGAGGTTACAGTATAGTGCTCACCTTCAGGAAGAGTTGTCTACTTTGAAAGGAAACTTTGGGATGAAATTATTTACATTTTACAGGTTACAAAAAGGTATTATTTTCTTACCTCCTTCTTTATTAAGGTTCTTTTGTTTCATGCTACTCAGCATGGTCCCACCTATATGTTTACAAAAAGAAACTAGTTTATACAAAATATGTGACAGCAATTTGCTTATCTATGTAATCATCTACATTTAGCTTTCATTTTCTTTCTCACTCTCTCATTCTATATTATCTGAGTGACAAATACTCTTACACACAAGTAACTATACTCTGACATGTGTCTTTTTATTAACACGATGATAATGATGCAGAATTATAGCTACACACAAGTAACTATACTCTGACATGTCTTTTTATTAACACGATGATAATGATGCAGAATTATAGCTACACACAAGTAACTATACTCTGACATGTGTCTTTTTATTAACACGATGATAATGATGCAGAATTATAGCTACACACAAGTAACTATACTCTGACATCCTTTGTGTAATCCCTAAAACTTCCTAAATGCATTTCAAACGTTTTTTTCAGTAAAACTTTATCTTTTATCTGTTATTTTCTCTACTCTATCTCTACATAAGGTCGGTCAATTCTACCAACCTCGTAACCACCAAAAAAAAAGAAGAAATAAACCTAAATTAACCTTTTTTTTCTTTCTAGAATGACTTCAAAGTGTAACACGAAACTACATTCGTTTATCCAAAGTAACTTTAAACTCATAACAGTTTACATCTATTTATATTTAAATTTTCTCTGTTCAGAAGACAACGTAATATAATACGTCATTTGATAGATGAAAAACTTGGCTTTCTATTGTTATATATATTACTAAGCATAAGAGAGAAGTATTAACATAGCCTGAAAGAAAGGATGTGACAAGAGGGGTCTGAATTTAGATTTGATGGCTCAGTAACCAAACAAGATTGAAGATTATAAAAATTATGGTTTGTCTGAGCAATGTCGATTTTATAGTGAGTAATTTACGTAGAATTTCATACTTACTAGAGGGGTGGTGAATAAAATAAAGAGGGGATGCTTAGAGAAAATATGTTTCACATTTCTCACACTAGGGGAAATTCAGGATTTTTTTAAATATTGCCTTATAAAATTAAGAACTTAAAACTTATATACTATTAAAATATGGATTATTAGGTGTGATTTTATGCTACACTAATTGATATAATATAAACAAAAACTAGTTTAATTAAAATTTGAATGTAAGTCACTAAAACCTCGTGAAATTCACAGTAAAGTATGGTCAAAGCAAGGGGTTAAAGTAGTTGATCACTTTAATAATAATATTTATCCAATTACAAGTGTCATCTTTATAATACATGTTGTACGAGATTTTCAAAAACCTGTGACCTGAACCTCATATATACACCTAGTTTTAAAAAAAAACTAGTTTTCAGCACTTGGTAGTTTGATTAGTTCAGTTAAATTTGTAATGCAAATCATTAAGTTTCAAAATGTTTTAACAACATTAGACTTATGATGTCCATAGTCTTAATTATTAATATCTATTTCTAAGGTTTCTATTACTATGTAGAACAAACAGCTCTTACCAACAAAGTTTATTTTTGGAGTTCCTACCACTTTCTTTGAAGCTGCTACCTTCTCTTCTTCACACACCATTTTCACTTCTCCTCTAGCATTGTTACTCGATGTCGTAACAGCAACACTCTCCGGGTTAGGTACCACAACAGGCTCTGGAGAAGGGATTGGCTTTCCTAATTTTGTATGTAACTTTACCACCTGGAAAAATTACAGAAATATATCTAACCAATTCTTTATTATTTGAAATCTTTCCATGTGTGAAACAAATCAGTTACATCTTCTTTCTGTCAAATATCAATCATCGTGACAACTTTGTCTTAAATTAGCTTCAAACTTTTAATTACCAATGTACCATAACTGAAAAACTAACATGTGACGATAGTCATATAGAAGCCAATAACATCTACTCTACCTTTTGGTGCTTGGCCCCTCGAATGTGTGCAGCATAAGCGTCAGTTCCCGTACAAGTTACGTCACACAACTCACATCTGAGACTGGTACCTCCTCGGCTAGATTGGGGTACAACGTTACCCGCCTTTAGTAAAGCCTCTCTCTTTTTGTGTTTCTGTCCCTCAATGTGTTCTTTATAGGTCTAAAACCAAAGATGTTCTCTTTATAAACATCACGAATCAAAGTAGTAAGATTTCATGTTTTTACCTTTTAAAAGAAAAAATATTTTTACATATATATATATATACTTTACATGTGTGTGTGTGTGTGTATATATATATATA
>NW_013675394.1:11750-18048 GCF_000517525.1 Limulus polyphemus | reverse complement strand
GTAACAGTATATGTTCACTGTAAACTTAACTAATTATTTAACATTATTTCATCATTCAGTGTTACTATAATAGTATATGTTCACTGTAAACTTAACTTATTTAACATTATTTGACCATTCAGTGTTACTATAATAGTATATATTCACTGTAAACTTAACTTATTATTTAACATTATTTGACCATTCAGTGTTACTATAATAGTATATATTCACTGTAAACTTAACTTATTACTTAATATTATTTGACCATTCAGTGTTACTATAATAGTATATGTTCACTGTAAACCTAACTAATTATTTAACATTATTTGATCAAGCCACAAAACCTTGAGTTTCACTGTTTACTTATCAGAATTATTTTTAGTTTTTACCCAAATCTACATATAAGAACCTCTGATTTTGAATTGACAGACTACAGAGAAGACAATTAATCAACAGCATCTATCACTTATGGGCTATCATATGATGTGAACATCCACAGCCGAAAAATGTGAACTATTTATGTGCTAGTGGGGATGTATGGATTGTACCATAAACCCTCAGATTCAAAATTCAGGCATGTTAAACATTAGGCCAGAATCAGCCCTCTTATCAAAAGGTTTTGTTCAGTACCAGTAGAGAAAGTAAAACATTACGGGCCTATTTCCTGAATCATGAGTAATATGTTTCAGTTTTCAAATAATAGTTTGTGATGCCACACTTCTACTGAAAAACCATCTGTTTTAAAAGTTTCATGTGACCATATTCCTTATCTGGCTGCTTGACCATCAGTTTAGGCTTTGTTTTTTCACTGGTTAACAATATCTTCCCTAACTTAGATGTTAGAAGTTTTTGATGAATAAAATTTAATTTTACCCAGCAAGAAAAATGTAACATGTTCATGCAAAAGCAGCTTTTAGGCCTAACTTTCTGAGAGAAAGAACATTCAGTTGCGTGACACAGATCTTCTTTTAATAACATGTACAAAACTTTCAGTCTTGATAACCATAAGTTTATTGGTATACTTCTATTTAATCAATGATATATTTTTAATATTGTTGACTCTTTGAAAACTGTAAATATGATTAAATAGAAGTATACCAATAAACTTATGGTTATCAAGACTGAAAGTTTTGTACATGTTATTAAAAGATCTGTGTCACGCAACTGAATGTTCTACTCTCAGAAAGTTAGGCCTAAAAATGAGTTAATGATATATTTTTAATATTGTTGACTCTTTGAAAACTGTAAATATAACTCATTTTTAGGCCTAACTTTCTGAGAGTAGAACATTCAGTTGCGTGACACAGATCTTTTAATAACATGTACAAAACTTTCGGTCTTGATAACCATAAGTTTATTGGTATACTTCTATTTAATCAATGATATATTTCTAATATTGTTGACTCTTTGAAAACTGTAAATAGTTATAATTATGTACATGATCTTGAGATGTTGATTTACAAGCGTTGTTCAATATAAATGCATCTTCTTTTTGTGAATTATTTCAAAAACATAAGCAAAATAATTTCAATGATTTGGGTAAAACAGAAAGACCAGTATGACACTAATAAGTTAATGGATTTTCTACTTTAAAATTGTAATGTGTTCGACAACAACAACACAGACATATTATGCTTCCCAGAAACTTTGCACATAATAATGTAAACTTTGAGAAACACTTACCTGAGGTCCTGCACAGCTAACCTTACACACATCACAGTAATGAACTTGAGGAGTTTTGGGAGTTTTTTGACTCTGGGGCTTCCTAAAACCTTTCTTAAAGCTACCCCAATTACTAGATTTAGTCTTATGGTTCATTCCTGGCCCACTAGTGTTGCTATGCAGACTTTCTGTGTTCATATTGCTTCCCCCAAAACCTAAATAAGTATCTCTAGGCTCCTGGACACAAGTTTCTGAAAAATAAAAAAAACAAGTAGTTTTAAATGAAATCATTTATAGCATCTGCCCTTGAACTTTTCCAAATAACTTTAGCTATAACTTGTATTTTGTCACAGTTTAGTAAATCACAACAAGATACACAAGAAAATCTGCAACAGATGAAGTTAGATAACCTTTAAACATCCACATTGTGGTAATTTTTGTAATGACAGTAATTTTAACAAACTCGGTTCGTTTTCTTTTATCACTCTGGTAAATATTTTGATTGAAGCTTCAACAGACAGTAACAACTCCTACACAATAAACCTTTTATCATCATCAGTGAAAAACATTAGTCAAACCGTCCAACTGCTATTACTCATTTGTGGTATTAAAATCTTATGTAACAAGTATTACAACTGTAACTATTACTTATTTGTGGTATTAAAATCATATGTAACAAGTGTTACAACTGTAACTATTACTCATTTGTAGTATTAAAATCATACGTAACAAGTATTACAACTGCTATTACTCATTTGTGGTATTAAGATCATATGTAACAAGTATTACAACTGTAGCTATTACTCATTTGTGGTATTAACATCATATGTAACAAGTGTTACAACTGTAACTATTACTCATTTGTGGTATTAACATCATATGTAACAAGTTTTACAACTGTAACTATTACTCATTTGTGGTATTAAGATCATATGTAACAAGTATTACAACTGTAACTATTACTCATTTGTGGTATTAACATCATATGTAATAAGTATTATAACTGTAACTATTACTCATTTGTGGTATTAAGATCATATGTAACAAGTGTTACAACTGTAACTATTACTCATTTGTGGTATTAAGATCATATGTAACAAGTATTACAACTGTAACTATTACTCATTTGTGTACTGTAGGTGTCACCACAGTTGTTCCTTAACGATCCACGTCCAGCCCCTACAAAGTTTGAGACATTATAGGGTGTTTGAAACTTCTGGCTTTGCCGCTGAGATACATTGGATGTTTTGGTCAAATGTGTTGGCTTGGTTGCTAGAAAATTAAATAATAAAGTCAATAAACTTATAAAGAAAACTTTAGGGATATTTAATTACAACTTCATTTAAAGAGCTGTCAATGTTTTTTCTGTATCCTGTTTATTACAGTTGTTTAATTAGCAAAATAATTTTACACAAGCTAGTTAATCAAATAAATTGGTGGACATATTGGAGAAAATACAAATATTTAAAGAACATAGCCATATTTTAACCACTAGCTACTGTCTAGAAGGAAAGATAGATTAGCTTACACCGGTCTTTTCTGGTAAGTTACAGCATGTTTAGTAGGTCAGAGTAATCAATGACACTATCATACACTAGTGCTCAACTCAGAGCAATTAATGACTCTATTAAACACTAGTGATTGACTCAGAGTGGCCATGAACACTATCAAACACTAGTGATTGACTCAGAGTGGCCATGAACACTATCAAAGACTAGTGATTGACTCAGAGTGACCATGAACACTATCATACACTAGTGATTGACTCAGAGTGACCACAAACACTATCAAACACTAGTGATTGACTCAGAGTGGCCATGAACACTATCAAAGACTAGTGATTGACTCAGAGTGGCCATGAACACTATCAAAGACTAGTGATTGACTCAGAGTGACCATGAACACTATCATACACTAGTGCTTGACTCAGAGTGACCACGAACACTATCATACACTAGTGCTTGACTCAGAGTGACCACGAACACTATCAAACACTAGTGATTGACTCAGAGTGGCCATGAACACTATCAAACACTAGTGATTGATTCAGGATGGCCATGAACACTATCAAACACTAGTGATTGATTCAGGATGACCATGAACACTATCAAACACTAGTGATTGACTCAGAGTGACCACGAACACTATCAAACACTAGTGATTGACTCAGAGTGACCACGAACACTATCATACACTAGTGATTGACTCAGAGTGACCATGAACACTATCATACACCAACACTAGCCCCAGTATACATTTTTATTCCACTAAACTGTGAATCCTAATCATCCACAACAACAACAAGTGTTTTATCAGGAAGAAACAAGATATTTCTCTGACTGGTAAATTATCTATGATACAAATTATTCTTTCATGTGTAACATGAACACTTTACTTGCCAGGAGATATTACCACCAAACATAAATACAACCTAAGCCATAAATTTAATTGTAAATTTGTAAGAATGACAATATGAACAAATACCTCTGTTTTCATAATAGTCATTTATTAATGAAAGATCGAAGAAACCACCAGCGTTTGACATTTTATTTGTGTTTTTATTTTTATTTCCACTGTAGGCAGCAGTACTAGGTCCAAATCCATAGAAAAAGTTGCCTTCAGAAAAGAAAAAACAAAAACTATTAAGACATGTACTTTTAAAACTAACAAAAAAACCCTTAGAGATGCTTTTGTTGATAATTGTAACTGTACAATCTGGATAATTACTTAACCTGTATTAAAATTAATTGCTTTTCTAAGGATTTAGTGACAGAAAATAGGAGCATAATAATGGTTATTGACCTCATAAATAATGTTGGTTATATTCTTTAAAAAAATATTTGATTATTAATTTTTGTTATAGTTATAAGACTATTTTTCATTGCTAGCCAAGTACACAAACAGACCTAAATCTAAGTTGGCCATACTTTGTGAAATATCATTAACAACTAAAGGACAATGTTATATCAATGTATCCTAATAATTTTAGGTTTTATATACTTTTAGTCACTTTGTTATATAAAATTTGTTTATTAATTTAAAAATTATTTTTTGTTGTGATTTACAGCTAGTTTCATAAGTTATTGATAATCCTTCACATTATCCACTAATACTAATACTGTTTGAAATACTTAACTTACAATTAGGTCCATTAGCTTTTTAAACATATTTTACTAAAATATTTATGCTGTGTAATTGTTTGTGAGTCAAGACTTTGTTAAATAAACTGTCTAATAACACACGAGTTGCACACAAAATATCAATCAAAAATAGGGACAATAATCCTAGGAACTAGGCAATATGATTAAATGTCTATGACCATCAATTGTTTGTTTGTTTTTGAATTTCGCGCAAAGCTACACAAGGGCTATCTGCGCTAGCCGTCCCTAATTTAGCAGTGTAAGACTAGAGGGAAGGCAGCTAGTCATCACCACCCACCGCCAACTCTTGGGCTACTCTTTTACCAACGAATAGTGGGATTGACCATCACATTATAACGCCCCCACGGCTGAAAGGGCGAGCATGTTTGGTGTGACAGGGATTCAAACCCGCGACTCTCATATTGCGAGTCGAGTGCCTTAACCACCTGGCCATGCTGGGCCCAACCATCAATTACTATCTTGTATACTAGTCAATTAATCAAAATTAGGGTTTATGCTTATTGCTGTTTTGATTATTCCAACTATTGTTTAATTAAAATCACAATTAAATAAATTAATAAAAACCAAAGTTTCTCATTGTCACTATCCAAAGTATCAAAATATTATATTTGTTTGTTAAGCACAAAGCTACATAATGGGCTATCTCTTCTGCACAATTTTAGTCTTTGTTTTGTTTTTTAAGGGTTTGTTCAGCTTGGTCATTTGGTGCATCAGGAGGGCGTCCCGATTTCCACCACACTTACTAACACAGACCATGCTGTGGCAATGCTATTAAGGTAACTTACAACTATCAGTAATTTTGAACTGCTATATATAAGGAATGAATCTGTATTTGTTTTTTGTTCCAATAAAGTAACCGATTTAATCCTCCTAACTTCATACAAAACCTAAATAAAAGTTACTTACAAAACAAAATTCTCAAAGTAAATATCTATTTCACGCTATCAGTGAAGAAAACAGTTTGTAATACGGAATAAGCACTTCATAGATTACAAAAGTGTAAACACAACCTTATGATCTTCTTTCAGTACTATTTCTACTTCATAAACACTTGAAATAACTGTACAATTTACTCTGTAATGATCATTAATAACAAAAAAATATTTAAAGATAAGAAAAGACGTGACAAATTTGAATTGACTTGCTATAAAAATTCTTCTCATTTGTACTATTAAAGCTATGACAAGGCTTAGCCAGCCAGAGCAGGATGTTACAGATTAACTACACATGTCACTATAAGGTAAAATATCATCACACACATATATGTAAATCTAGCCAGCCAGAACCTTATAGTGACATGTGTAGTTAATCTGTAACATCCTGCGATGATATATTTGGGTAGATTTACATATATGTGTGTGTGTGATGATATTTTACCTTATAGTGACATGTGTAGTTAATCTCTAACATCCTGCTCTGGCTGGCTAGATTTACATATATGTGTGCCAGCCAGAGCAGGATGTTACAGATTAACTACACATGTCACTATAAGG
>NW_013675394.1:6047-10750 GCF_000517525.1 Limulus polyphemus | reverse complement strand
AATAATGCACTTGAAACAGTTACTTCATAGGATATTTCAGGACCTTATTAACAATGATTTTCAACATACAACAACTAGTATCAGGCTGTCTTTACTGTTCACGGTGAATATGCTTTATAAATGTTCACAAAAAGTAAAGCCAAACATTCAGTTAGAAGCGTATACAGCTGTATTTCAGTTTACATGAAGTATCTCAGCTGTCTGACTAGAGGATTGACTGATATTACTTTAGGATTAAAATAAATTAAATTATAATTATTCTTCACTTTATGCCATGTAATATATTTGAAGAATATGGAGATAACATAACTCTTTTCTAGTACTGTTTGTATAAAACACTCAGTACATAAAATATGTAAAAGACAAAACATGGCCCAAGGCTATATTATTTTTCAAACAGTGAGATCAGTGTATAGAATGGTGTATTTAAGGCGTGGTAGAAACTGGAACACATAAGAAAAGTCTGAAAGAGTATTTTATAGGAGATGTTTAACATGACACTTATTTTCATGCCTTGTTTCTAGTTGTAGCAAAGTGAAAATGAGCTTTTGAAAAAATGTGTAGCATATGCTCTTATGGAAGAGAATCAAATAATCATTTAGGTAAAAATAAAAATATATCTCACCTGCTTGATAGTTTTGATTTTGAGTTTCCATGGTTGCATAATCTGTTTGAGCAACCTGAGGGTAGTAAGTATGCGACTTCTCGTATGCAGACTAAATTAAGAGAGAAGTATCCAAATACAAGTTTCGGTATATCTATATTTTAACAAATAAAAATCAGATTCAAATATTTTCTGAAGTACAAGTGGCTTTAATATTCTTGAAGTTCTTGCACCATTAATATTTTTTTTATTATGAACATAAATTATACATTATTGCAGTTAAAATAATTTAAAAGTACAAAAATATCTAGCTCACCTGTGGATGAGGACTGTAAGTGTAGACAGTTCTATGTCCCACTGTTTGAACACTTTCATATTTGGACATGCGTGATCGTGTTCCTGCAGATAAAGACTGTGTTGAAAACTGCTGACCCCCAACACCATAACCTCCGGATGAAATGGCTTGACTGGACTGTAAACTGGTTTTGTCAGTTCTAAGAAGAAATAAGAACAAAACACATTATACAGAACTTTTCAAATAACAACAGTTTCCTTTCATTGAATATAAATCCTTAAAATCCTGCAGTCACAGCAATTTGTACAAACCCGATAATCTACATATTTCAAAACAATGCTTGCAATATCTATATTCACAAGATTTGTTGCAAACAGATGTATCAGGCATAAACCTGTTTTGCTAATTGTCTATATGCAATTTAGATTGTTAAAACAAACCAAAAAAAAAAGAAGTCATAATTACTATAACAGTAGTTATTTTGAAGTTGTAAGTTGAATTGACACCAAAATACGTGTTTTCATTTTGGGATGTCTTGCATTGGTCATAGAATATGGATTGTTATATCATAATTTGTAACTTCGCTGGGACCGAGATATAAAAATAACAATACAAATATTTTTTTATACAAACATATAGAACTTGACTCTATAATATACATTCAACGTATACCAGGTTTTTAAAATGTGTTTTTATTTTTCTCTCTTTAAATTGAACAATTATAGACTCAACACTGTTAGCAATTAACTGCCTGTCTATGGGTATAGACATTTTCATCAGTACAACATATATGGTCAATATTGTGCAATGTGCATCAAGGAGACATAGTGTTCTATATCCCCAAGTTTTGTTTACAGTCAATAATGTATAATGTGCAACAAGAGGACATCCTGTCCTATATCCCCAGGTTTTGTTTACAGTCAATATTGTATAATGTGCAACAAGAGGACATCCTGTCCTATATCCCCAGGTTTTGTTTACAGTAAATATTGTATAATGTGCAACATCGTGTCCTATATCCCCAGGTTTTGTTTACAGTCAATATTGTATAATGTGCAACATCCTGTCCTATATCCCCAGATTTTGTTTACAGTCAATATTGTATAATGTACATCAAGGGGACATAGTGTTCTATATCCCTAGGTTTTGTTTACAGTCAATATTGTATAATGTGCATCAAGGGGACATCGTGTTCTATATCCCCAGGTTTTGTTTACAGTCAATATTGTATAATGTGCAACATCATGTTCTATATCCCCAGGTTTTGTTTACAGTCAATATTGTATAATGTGCAATATCGTGTTCTATATCCCCAGGTTTTGCTTACAGTCAATATTGTATAATGTGCAACATTGTGTTCTATATCCCCAGGTTTTGTTTACGGTCAATATTGTATAATGTGCAACATCGTGTTCTATATCCCCAGGTTTTGTTTACAGACAATATTGTTAAATGGTGTTGATGCATACTCAGTAGGGACTAGGAAAGACAAGTATAAAGTTCGGTAGGATAGAAGTCTTCTTCAGCTAGGACAGCTTTACTTTTCTAACACGGTGGTTGGCCTTTCGAAAGAGTTGCTCGCAGATGGTGGTGAATGCAGTTAATTTTAGAAAATTCAAGGAAATGTGTGATAAACATTTGAATGATAAGGGCTGGCTTTGAATATTTTTATTTTAAAGTATAGTTTAGTGGATGGGACAGATCTAGATGGACCAACAGATCCCCTGTTGACTATAAAATTATATATATATATAAAATTTACAAGTTTAACACAACTACTCACAGTTAAATCAATTATAAAATTTAGAAATTGTGTAGAAGAGTGTTCAGAGATACTAAATATTTAGGATTGGCTTCATTGTCAAAATTCCCAACATTCAGGAATTTACAGATATCGACTAAAACAATCCCATCATTAAACCTTACACACATATTAGATTATACCACAGTCAACTCTGCTCTAATTAATTATTTCTCTTTATTTAAACTGTCATTTCAGTTCATTTTTAGTGCTTTCACAAGCATTTGCTGCCAGTCAGGACATTTGTATATATGGGTATTTTGCCAAAATTACTTGTTTTCAGGATTATACACATACTGACAGAAGTGCTCCCACCATTATACACCTTGTAAAATATATACATTACATTGTATTACAACTTGGCTCTTTCACTTTCAACCCTAATTAATAACTTTTTTTAATTGATATTTCAGTTAATTTTTAGTGGTGTCAGAAACATTTACCACCACCAGTCATCCCCATATCTGTAATTACTTGTATTAAGTATTATTAATTTCTTCACTCCTAGATTTGAGGTACAATGAAATGTTCTAATATTTATTACACTATGCAAATATTTGTATCTATCATGTGATTATACCGATCTTACCTAAAATGTTTTTAATCCAATTTCTCAAGGTGTATTATGTTTTACAAATTCACTAGACTGGGGGGAGCACAATGAACTCTTGAGAGAAAATAAGCTGATTTCAGTCACTGTGCAATGCATTGTGACTGTAACATTTGAAATCATAAACATTATGTACTATAGGAAATACTGGAGTTGTGTTGGCTTCATTAATTAAGATACCATATAATATTACGATGACAGATGAACGAGCAAGAAGATGCTAATTCTAACTATATTCTGGGGCTGTAAGTGGTGATGTCAGTACTGTTTACAACACACCCTTGAAAATATATCAGAAAACCTAAATTTTTTAAATAACAAATTAAAGTTTGAATATTCATTCAAAAGTATGCTTATTCAAATATTCATTTCAGCTTTAGTTCAACAGAGGACTAATAGGATATTTTGGGTGGGGGTATCTTTAAAAGATTGTTTATGATCTCTTAATGTTTTTGGTAAAAGAAAGTTATGTGGGGATTTTATCAAAGTTTGCAAAATTATTCCACAGGCTTTCAGTTACTTTATGCTAAATTCTGAGGACAGTCATATTTAGGCCTAATCATATAATTCAGCAACTTTTTATTCTTTGGTTTACAAGATTAAATGTTTATGCTGAGACAGTTATCATGTTAAAACATAAAAGCAATAATAATATCCTACTTTTAATTTATTGTGTTTATGGCCGAAAATACATTTGCTTTACAGTTCACTTAGTCTTTAGTATTACTAAGTTAGCATTACTATTACTCAATTTACTGTCATATCAATTATCATATTATTACAACATCACTAATTTAAAATAAATCTAAACAAATTATAATTGAAAGTTTACACATTTTTATGAATGACTCATCGCCTATTTGATCTCAGGTTTATTGGAGTTTTGTTAGTAACTAAATTAGAAGAGCCTTAACTGTATTAATTGGGATTAACGGACATCAACGTAACTATAGTAACTTGAGCGTAACTTCAAACTAATCAGTCACAATTTAAAAAATTAGGCCTATTAATATTATTACGGTGTTCCGAAACACAAACTTTAAAACGCACGTAACGAGTGTTTGCACAACTACAAATCTTTTCTACTACATAAAGGCTCTGCTTAATTTTAACATTCATACAGTATGCAAAAATATCATAAATTCATACCCATACTGGCTTCCACGGCCTGCCCCAGTCGTAAACCCAAAATAATTATTCGCGGCCATTTTCTTCAAGTTCAACCATACAACAACAATAACAATGCCCTGGTAAAAAAGACCCGGATATTCAAATATACGGTCTTGTGAGTTGTCGATCTGACGCTTGACGGTGCGTTTGAATTTAAGCTTAGAAGTGAAAGTAAAGAAAAATATGTTATAATATTTATATGTTATAATATTTATATGTTATA
>NW_013675394.1:2576-5680 GCF_000517525.1 Limulus polyphemus | reverse complement strand
TATATATATATATTAAAATCGCCACTGCAACGAATATATATATATATATATTGAAATTTAGTTCACTTCTAAAAATATTTCTCTACTAGTTCTTTTATATTTTGTAAAGTAGCTAAGTTTTTTTAAAAATAAAATATAAAGAAGCGTTAGAAATATTTTATATCTCCCCCCATAGAAGACTTATAACAGTGCCGTAGGAGTACTTTTTAGGTTGGGGGGCGTCAAACAATTACTAATTTATAATATTATATTTAATGCAACCAAGAAGATAACACACATATGCTATATTTTACCTACTGGTAAAAACAATACATTTAAGCGATTAATATAGTATATAAATAACTTTAAGTACTTAGTATACATACGCATACATATTATTTTAAAGTGATACCATTATCTGGGTTTGCTAAAAAAAAACACAACAACATTAGAATACATTTTACAGATAACCTCTAAGTAGTTATTTTTTCAAAAGACAATTCTTGCCACAAATACGTGAATAATTGCTCATAACACAGTCGGTAGTAGCTTGATTTTATAAATGAGCATAAATTATGTCTTGTTTCAGTATGATGAAATTTAAAGCATATTAATATATGTGTTTAGACCAACCAAATGTAATGTAACAAACTGTAGTATTTCTTTGACCTTAAAATACCGACAGAATAATAATAATGGTTAATTACATGATTTAAATAGCCTATTATTTAGAAATTATTATTGGGGACACGTTCCCTCTGCCTCAAACTCCTACGTCTCTGAATAATGGAAATACAAAATAATAAAATAAATACTAAATATTTTAAGGAAAAGTACCAACTAGGTGTCGTATAATTTTGCTCGCAGTTAATGTTATCGATAAGAAGGTACGAAACTAAACGGCTCAGCACTAAAAAAATAGTGTTTTAGGGAATATAGACTCTTGCATTAGTTCATTTTTACGGTGCAGATAGTATATTTACAAACATTTACAGGTATGTTACATATAATATAATACAGGCAACGAAAGAAATTTTAAAACTATCCTTTTTTAATATTATTCATCCAATTTAGTCATAAGTGAAAGGTTAGGCCTATTCAAATTGTTGAGCTGAATTAACCCTTTGTTGCCATGGCGATGTTATCAGAAATATCTGAATAATTTTATAATATGGCAAATAACTCTTTCACTTAACAAAGATGACCTATAATTTAATATTTGCACCTAAATCATACATAATAGAAGCATTTAACGTCCTCCATTATGCCTACATCCTCTAGGGAATCTTACGGCATTGCCGAAGTGAAATCCAAGGTGTTGCACATATTTAATTTATAGAACTCATCTTGTTCTCGCGTTTGTGATTCATTTTCGTATGGTCTATTAGACCTTGGTATATCTAGAGTGGAAAATTCTAATAAATAAGCTACCTCTATGGGCAACTCTAGAATCTGATAAATTTCTCGGAAAAGCAACTTGCGGCTTAAATCGAACATTTCAGTTGTTATATACCACCTCTCTCATTGTTACATTAACGCCTGAATGCAGCTAGTGTGAAATTATGTCAAACCATAACAAATTGCCTCTATGCGTTATGGGCGAGAACGCGGGAAAACGACCGTAACTTTTCGTCTTCCCATATATTGTTGATAAGCCTATGAAAGTACCTATGTTGTCTAATATAGATTTCATAATCGTTGTGAACTTATTTTTTGAAATTAAACTTGTATTTTCTTCCTATAAACTGTACCGATTGATAAACATCTATTTTATAAATAATAATATAGATATAGACACCAGATGTGTTGTGCAAAATCTATAGTTCTGTTGGTCACCTGTTGCAGAGGGCAGCAGATGTGTTTTTCAGTTAGGACATTCATAGTCTCGTTGATCTTTATGTATAGTAATCAATGCATAACCTTTGCAGTTCAATTCGAAATGTTTTTTTTATTTAAACATGCAATTCTGTCGTAATTTTAAGATATAAAAAAATGAAGCCACTAATATGTAGACTCAACTTCACAAGGTTATCAACTTTAATTACGTTTATCATTTGCTTTTAAAATGACAAATCACTTTAAAGTAATACATCTTTATTTTTGTTTGTAAAAAAGATTAACTAAAATATATTGAGGTTTAATTCACATAAAATCTCATAGATGGCAGTCAGCTGAAATTTTCAGGGAATATTGCAGCATTGTCGAAGTGAAATCCAAGGTGGTGCACATATTTAATTTATAGAATTGAATGATGTAAAATAATTATTCTTATATAGTTGTAGCTACTATAAAAAACTAATAAACGTTGTATTTCGCTAATTAAAGAATTGCATGACTAACGTTGATTATAAACTTATAATTTTATTTTAGGTTCAACCTTTAATCAGGGAAAAAATGAATACGCTGCTTCAAATTGATGGTATTATAAGGTAAAAAAATCGAATTTTTACCCCAAAGTTGTGGAAATTATAAAGCTATACTTATGAAACTCTTTCACATGATAGGTAGAGGCTTACTACTCTGTTTGTAAGTTTAAAATTATTTAAAATGCATCAGAAGAATGTGTACAAAATTATTCCAGTTTTTAGGAACTTTTGTTAAAATTTACCCTTTTTGACCCAAAATTTAGGCATAAGCTACTCTTCCCCGAAATTTATCAGAGCTTAGTGTTGTCCATAGGCATCATCAAGTTAAAAACAAAACAACAACAAAAACTATTAGAATTTGCAAGCCTTTGTAGTACCGATAAGTTAAAATTCATGTTTGAGTCCACGGACTATGTTTGATTGGTCAGCGTTGAACAAGCAAGATCGCATATAACAGTTTATCGAAATAACAGATTACACAGGCCTGCGATGGTTTTTTTGTCTTGAAATTTTTACATGTTCTACGGTAATTTCCTGTACGCTGATTCCGAAAATGATATCCATTTTTCTCCATCACGTACAGATTTTTCACAAAACGTCATAATGCAATACATAAAATTAAGGCCACAACACGTAGTTTTGATACTAAAAGACGTAGATGTCACACAAAAAAACAACACAAAAAATAGGATGAATGAAGATACATATTCGTTTGACATCAATGTCCTTCCCTTTTCTATAGTTTTTTTTGTATTTTTG
>NW_013675394.1:0-2268 GCF_000517525.1 Limulus polyphemus | reverse complement strand
GTGTAGCTGAATTATGGAAAAATCCGTTATTAAAATCAAAACAACTTTTATGAAGTTTAAATTCACAGGCATGTGTTTTCAGTGTTGAATTTCGTGTTTAAAATATATTTGGTGTGAAATTATTTATTAAGTAAAAATAATGTTTAAAAATTTTAAATAACAGAATTACTGGCATTTATTGAATTCTTTTTAAAATTTTCGGTCATTTTGTCACTACTAACGGTTTTTGAGACAATTGCTATGAAATTATTTTTCAGTGCTTTTTTACCTCTCTCTTCATATAATATTACCAGACGATGTGAAATATAAAAAACTAAATTGTGAATGTGCTTCCATCTAGTGGACAAATAATTATATACAAAGTAAGACAGTTTTCAATTTCTGTAATTCATATCGATGTTTTGAGGACATTTTGATACTGGAAATAAACGACCTTATAAGGTCGTTTATTGCTGGTATTAAAAGTTAGCTAGTGTTATAATTTTGTTCTTTCAGCGCATTTTGTGGCTTTTTATTTTCATAATCCATTTCCACAATATATTAGACTTTGATTACAAAATAATAACAATTATTCGTCTGGACATCCATTGTAGCTATGGATTTAACGTGATAAACAAAATTTGAACAAACGTAGAGCCTATTGACCATGATGTCATTAATAAGTTTATAATAAACGATTTAAAAAAGAATAGATTAAAGAAAATATAACTGTAACCAAGAAAAACCACTACCGTTAGGGTTGTTCAAAACGTACGACAGCGTAAGAACGCCACCATTCAGGGGATACCTATTTCATGAACTTATTGATTTATCTGGAGAAGTGTGTTGTTAAGTTTGGTTTGTTTTGAATTTCGGGCAAAGGTACACGAGAGTTATCTGCGCTAGCCGTCTCTGATTTAAAAGTGATAGACTAGAGAGAGGGCAGCTAGTCAACACCGTCCACTCTTGGGTTACTATTTTTTTTACCAATGAATAGTGGGATTGACTGTCACATTATAAAGGGCAAGCATGTTCGGAATGACGGGGAGTCGAACCCGCAGATTGCTAATGGAGTGCCCTAATCACCGGGTCATGCAAGGCCATGCTGTTAAGATAGCGTGTAATTGTCCAAAAACGTTTACTACCTGTCTTTCTATATATATTTTTTCTAATTTCCTTTGCTGCCGATGTTCCTGAAGTAACTCTGCAAAATGTATAAAACACCAAAGTTTAATTGAATGCAGTATTTGGACATAGATTAAAACAAATTGGATGGAAACTGTAATTATAGAAATTTATATATATGTTTATAACCACCTTATTAGTTTGTTTAAGCCTAAAACTATAGATTTATATAAGGAAGAAATTTTAGTATGAACGATATATTTATAGCCACCAGATGCCACCCGCATCAAAGTTCTGTTGACTGATAAATTACGTTACAAACAACGGGCCTGTACTACTAATGATGGTTCGTTGTAATGCTACTGGTATCAGTAATGCAACTTTAAATAATTTGTTTGTAAAGCTGTAATACGCAAGAAATTACAAACAACAACTATTTTTGTCAAGAATTTTTGAAAGAGGTATGTTTTTGATATAGCTAGAACTGATACTGAAGTTTCCAAGTTATATAAATTAAGATCGTAAGGTGTCGCTAATAAAAGAATATTTAATTCATAATTATAAACATTATTTCTTAAATTTAGGTATAAATTAATTAGGCTAGTTTTATTGTATAATAAACTAAATTATGTTTTCAAGATAGGTTATTACTGGTATTTTAATTAAGACAACAGCAAGGAAATTCAAGTTGTAAAAGAAGAAGAATATAAATAATTACAATTTAACTTGTAGTTGTAAGATATTTACATGAAAATACTGTTTCGTTGTTTAACGGATGCTGGCGTTAATGGAAGTATGGGGATAGTTTAGAGTTGAGTTCCTAAATCGTTTCTTTTTCTTCAGTTTTTCATCAGAGTAAATGTGAACAGTATTCTAGATCTTAAAAAAAAATATTTGTGGTAAATATGATACATGTATACGTAAATTTAATATTAGCCATGAAACTGTTAAAGAAAAATTAAGACTACTACTAGTACTAGCACCAACAGCCTGTTAGCTAGCTGATAAATTGTAGTGGTATGAGCTAGTAGGGCAGTGGTAAACAGTACCAGCTTATTGTTGATAGGTGTGGTTGAACTATGTATAGAAATGTATGGTTGAACTATGTATAGAAATGTATGGTTGAACTATGTATAGAAATGTATGGTTGAACTATGTATAGAA
>NW_013675393.1:22624-23605 GCF_000517525.1 Limulus polyphemus | reverse complement strand
CAACCATTCTTCAGTTTCCACCCAAAAATAACACAACCATTCTTCAGTTTCCACCCAAAAATAACACAACCATTCTTCAGTTTCCACCTTAAAATAACATTTACAACCATTCTTCAGCTTCCACCCAAAAATTACACAACCATTCTTCAGTTTCCACCCAAAAATAACACAACCATTCTTCAGTTTCCACCCAAAAATAACACTACAACCATTCTTCAGTTTCCACCCTAAAATAACACAACCATTCTTCAGTTTTCACCCAAAAATAACACTTACAACCATTATTCAGCTATTTCTCAGATTGCAGTGGGAAGATACCTACCCCTTCCACCTACTGGAAAAATCAACAACTTTTCCATTCACTTTCTATCTCCTTGTCAGGACTTTCAGATTATTTAAGTTGGAATTGTTGTGATTATTAGCACAAGATAGTGACATTGTTTAGTTACACGTGGGGAAAAGACACAGAAGTGGGCTTAAGGCTGGGGAATAACTTTACATTTGTGATCTGCTGTGACTACTTAGGACCCACCAAAAATTCCATGGTAGATTTTTCACGATTTTAGCGCAAGGGTTTATTAATCCTTCATAAAAATAGATCAGTAAGCTTTTTATCGTGCTGTTATAAACGCACTCGATTAGACGTGAAACTAAGCCTAACAGAGGAAGGAAAAATATGAGGATGAGTTGGATAATATTTTGTATTTATACGTAGGGGTCAGCGAAGCTTGAGAAGGCAGAAATTTTACAGATGACTGTGGAACATCTGAAACTCCTGCATGCTAGAGGTAAGAAAACCGTTATTTGGAGCAGTTCGCTTCTTAAACACACAAATTATACAGATTCTGAAAGCTTAAACATCTATACGTATTTGATTTATGAGAGTTATCAATACGCATTATAATAACTATATTTTTAAAATAGTCTATGTTTAATTCAACTTGTTATAAAAGAGTTACCCCCCACTTCCTGATTTCTATT
>NW_013675393.1:19608-21657 GCF_000517525.1 Limulus polyphemus | reverse complement strand
AAAAGAGTTACCCATAACAAGTTGAATTGAATAGAAATCAGGAAGTGGGGAAAAGAGTTACCCCCCACTTCCTGATTTCTATTCAGTTCAACTTGGTATAAAAGAGTTACCCCCCACTTCCTGATTTCTATTCAATTCAACTTGTTATAAAAGAGTCCCCCTCCCTGATTTCTACACTTGTTTGATGTTTGGACGCTTAGATTATTCAAAATTGAGGATACTTGAAGATTACATATATTTCTTTTTACAGTGATATGGTGCAAAGACCAAAGTAATATAACGTAGAACAAAGTGCCGAACGTTCGAAGTTCAAGTAAATTCTCGGACGATTTGTATGCTTCAAAACACTATCCGTCCTTGCCCCTTCTCCATTAATTACATTCATTCAGTTTCCAGTTAAATTCTACGGGTTAAATAAATAGCGGAATCTAATTTTTGGACAAAACTACGTTACTTAGGTGTTGGTTGCTTCCCGACTGCCACAGCGTGAGTTGGTCTGGTAAGCTCTAAAATTGTGGCCTCTTTCTGTGGTGGCCGGGAGGCGCGGGGGGGGGGGGTCACCTATCGTTAGCCTAATTGTTAACAGGCGAGAGAGATAATGGCAGGCTGTCATTCAGCGGGTGCGGACTGTTACGCATGACAGCTCCAAGAGTCCTATAGTTCCCACGAAGTTACGCCTCCCTCGCGCGATTTGAATTGGCCACATTAAAATTACTGCACAAAATACTTTTTTTTTTGAGAGAAGAAAAGGGCCAAAATAAGTCCTGACACATGTTTTCTTTAAACTGTCAAGTATTTTTTTCTATCTCCTGAAAGAAGCAAGAAGTTTAAGTGTTTTCGAAACGAGCGCCTTTCAGCGAAACCTGCAGATACAAACAATCGTCCGGAATAATACGAGGTGCAGATAGCAACAGACGCGTTTTTATAGATCAGGTACGTGTACGCGCTCGTACCTCTTGTGCGTGGGAACGTAGTTACCAGTGCGACTTTTATACAAACAATGCACGGATATCTACTGTTCTGAGGATCCAGGCTAAATCCTCCCAGGTAATTAAACACACAAAAAATGGGGGTTTACGCTGCACTGTAAACCATTACGTGTAAAACTTCTGGGCGTTTCCCGTTCTCCTGCCACATCACATATCAATATTCGAAGCGTACATATAATACGCCATTAACTGCTACGCTGAGCTAACATTACCTGACGTTTGAACTAATCCAAGCTGATGTGTCATCATCAAACACGAGGTTTAGTGTCTCTCGCTTTTTTTCGCTACCTGTAATCTAGTGAAACGTGCACGTGATGAATGCACGTATAACCTAGCTATCAAATTATTTCACGAGCTTTTGCTTCCAGTGTGCGTGCGTATCTGAAGAAAAGTATTAATCATGAAACTAGTATAAAGTTCGAAGGGTCTCGGGTCTCATTGTGCAATGAAAGAAAGAATAAAATGCGAAGGGGATGAGGATATCTGGTCTCTTTCTCTCTCTCTGCGTTGAAAGAAATTGTGATGATGTAAAGGTTAAAAGTATTGTTTTATACTGTTGAACTGTTGTTAACTAGCAACGCGGAAGACTACAGTGGTGAACAGCCTTCATTGAATCTCGAGCCTCCGTTTGAAATGCGTGGCTCATCTTACGTTTGCAACCTTCATGTTGCGTTGCATAACATGGATCGAAGTGATGAAACCGTAAACCAGTTGAAAAAAAAAGATCAAATTTCTAAATCACGGTGACAAATGTTCTGTTCATTGCGCGTTTAAACAGGATATTTAACATATAATAATATACACTGACTTCAGTACTGTCTGAACGGAATATTTAACATATAATAATATTCTCTGACTTCAGTACTGTCTGAACGGAATATTTAACATATAATAATATTCTCTGACTTCAGTACTGTCTGAACGGAATATTTAACATATAATAATATACACTGACTTCAGTACTGTCTGAACGGAATATTTAACATATAATAATATTCTCTGACTTCAGTACTGTCTGAACGGAATATTTAACATATAATAATATACACTGACTTCAGTA
>NW_013675393.1:15432-18830 GCF_000517525.1 Limulus polyphemus | reverse complement strand
CCTCTTCGTGTGTTGCCTTTCTGTGTGTGTTCCCCAGTGAACTCACCTGATGCTGGATTGGTGTAGAGTATCCACTTCGTGTGTTATCTTTCTGTGTGTGTCTGCTCCCCAGTGACTCAGAAGATGCTGGTTGGGAGTAGAGTATCCTCTTCGTGTGTTGCCTTTCTGTGTGTGCTCCCCAGTGAATCACCTGATGCTGGATTGGTGTAGAGTATCCACTTCGTGTGTTATCTTTCTGTGTGTGTCTGCTCCTCAGTGACTCAGAAGATGCTGGTTGGGAGTAGAGTATCCACTTCGTGTGTTGTCTTTCTGTGTGTGCTCCCCAGTGAATCACCTGATGCTGGATTGGTGTAGAGTATCCACTTCGTGTGTTATCTTTCTGTGTGTGTGTCTGTTTCCCAGTGACTCAGAAGATGCTGGTTGGGAGTAGAGTATCCACTTCGTGTGTTGTCTTTCTGTGTGTGCTCCCCAGTGAATCAGCTGATGCTGGATTGGTGTAGAGTATCCACTTCGTGTGTTGTCTTTCTGTGTGTGTCTGCAACCCAGTGACTCAGCTGATGCTGGATTGGTGTAGAGTATCCACTTCGTGTGTTGTCTTTCTGTGTGTGTCTGCAACCCAGTGACTCAGCTGATGCTGAACTGGTGTAGAGTATCCACTTCGTGTGTTGTCTTTCTGTGTGTGTGTCTGCTCCCCAGTGACTCAGATGATGCTGAATTGATGTAGAGTATCCACTTCGTGTGTTGTCTTTCTATGTGTGTCTGTTTCCCAGTGACTCAGAAGATGCTGGTTGGGAGTAGAGTATCCACTTCGTGTGTTGTCTTTCTGTGTGTCTGTTCCCCAGTGACTCAACTATAATCTTGAGAGCCTATAACGCGAAATTTCAGGGTTAATACCTGCGATTGGCACTGCAAATATATCTCCACTGTATAGCTTTGTTCTTTAACAACAAACACACAAACGGTATGATTCCAAAGTACCTGAAATTTTCATACACCAACTCGTAATTTGCAATCTATGTGAAATTCACATAATTCAAAGACAAAAACATTTTTTTTTTTCCAGTAGAGGCTCGTATCAACATTTTTAATTCTGGAAAAAACGTGCAATGTCTTCCGATATTTCAAATACATGGCATTATGTACATTTGTTTTAAATATACTAAAAGCATCCTGCCTGTATCTTTCCTTTGATTTATTTTGACGAAATTTAAGAGGATACTCTAACCATTCCACGATTTTGGCCTCTCTTATTTATCTATTTTTTTTGTTCGTTGTTCTTAAGCACAAAGCTACACAATGGGTTATCTGTGCTGTGCCCACCACGAGTATCGAAAACCTGGTTTTATCGCTATAAGCTTTCAGTTTGTTTGTTTGTTTGTAATTAAGCACAAAGCTACACAATGAGCTATCTGTGCTCTGCCCACTACGGGTATCGAAACCCGGATTCTAGCATTGTAAGTCCGCAGACATACCGATGTGCCACTGGGGGGCATATATGCTTTCAGACTTATCACGGAGCCACTGATGATGGGGGGGGGGTCTAAAATACTATCGTATTAGAAAGTTTGAGGATATTCCAGTAAAATTATTATGATTGAATATAAGACGTACAAATGTGAAATTAGAGACAGAGTTGATATTGTGAAGAGAAACCCTGTATCAAATGCAGATGAAAAACAACAAGAAAAAAGTCAACAGTAGTTTTTTTAGAAATAAATTTATGTTTATCCATGTTGCCTAAGGATTTCTTATCATTTGAAGTACTTCTTTGATTGTTGAACAATAGTAATGTTTTTTTACACACTTGGCCTATAATGTGCAGCGACGTGAAAGGTAACTGAAGCAGTCTTCAGGTGTAATGGAGTACATTTAATAACATAAGAAATGTTGAACATTTAAAAAAAAACTTTTATCGAGTTGCTGATATGAAGTTTCTACAGTTTTGAGGATTTGATTCAAAAGCGCTTTTTGACATATTTTATTCTTCTCTATTATATAACATAAGAAATGTTGAACATTTTTTAAAAACAGTTTTATCGAGTTGCTGATATGAAGTTTCTATAATTCTGAGGATTTGATTCAAAAGCGTTTTTTGACATATTTTATTCTTCTCTATTTTTCAGGGGTTGATCCGTTTTCGCTGGAACCCCACAAGTTGTTTATGGATTATCACAGCGTCGGGTTTCGAGAGTGTGCCTCCGAAGTAGCGCGCTATCTTGTGGCGATAGAGGGCTTAGATCTACAAGACCCATTGCGGTTGCGCCTCATGAGTCACCTTCAGTGCTACTCTGCTCAGAGGGACTTGGTCATAAAATCTGCTGCTGTCCACAGTCCGTGGAATACTTCATCATCTCTAGCGACCCTTCCTCCGGCACCTCAGTATCTTTCTCAACCAGTAGCGCCACCTGGTGGGCCTGGTGTTCCAACGTCTTCTTCCATAAACCGAGAAGCGTCACCTGTATCTGCTTACTCATCTAACGAATTAAGAGTTCCTCACCAGTCTCATTCAGCCGACAATATTTCGTCCTCGTGTCTCCTTCCACCACATCTGGAACACCAATTACCTAGAGTACTATCCAACTCGGCGACTTCTATATCTTCCTCCACGATGCAGCCTTCCATAAATTCTAGCAGCTCTTCTCATCCTCAGATGCAGACCAATCAATACCCCGCGACACAGGTACTTTCAACCAATGGTTATGGATGGTCAAGTGGATCACCACAGCCATCATCTTCCACAAAACCTTACAGACCATGGGGAGCTGAGTTAGCTTACTGACCAATGGTTAGAACTGCACCCATTAAAAATAATAATAATAATAATACAAATTTTGGATCAATATAGCTAGCGTTCTACAACCTCATACAAATGGGTGGATGTGGGATATCTAGAAGCTTCGTGGAAGGGGGAGTTGTTGGCATATTCAGATAAACTTTAGAGTGCGACTTCGCGTCCGAAAGGTACTCGCAGACAGTCCACTAACACTATGTAATAAGACAGGTACTGTGTGACTTTAAATCAGGCGACGAATTCAGCAGGAGTACTGTGATTCTGTTCTCGTTCTACAGATCTCACTGATGTATTAATGCGTTCTTTTTCTTTTCTTTTCTTTTCTTTTGTATATAAACATCACATGTAGTTTTCCAACATCAAAACTATTAATTTCAACAATATATATCGAGAAATTATTTATTTTGACAGAAATATTGCCTTACGTCGTGTAAAAGTGAATGTAGTGGATAATAAAGAAAATCTAGTCTGTTTAAATATGTGTTTGGAATGCTCTTATTGTTAACAGCTCATAGAAAATTAGGACCGGCATGGCCAGGTGATTAGGGCGCCCGACTCGCAATCTGAGGGTCGCGGGTTCGAATCCCCCGTCACACCAAACATGCTC
>NW_013675393.1:11592-15375 GCF_000517525.1 Limulus polyphemus | reverse complement strand
TGCTAAATTAGGGACGGCTAGCGCAGATAGCCTTCGTGTAGCTTTGCGCAAAAATTCAAAACAAACAAGCAATCATAGAAAATTTAGGAGACGAAATGGCAGTTTATTAATTTTCCAAAAAAGTGTCAACCTGTTTTAAAATTAGAGGGAAGCTACTATAAATGTCTTTATTTCGGGGGCGGACGTGTCCTACTGGCAGCGTGCCTGGCTGTGGATCAAAAGATTCAAGTCACGATATGTCGCTGAAAACACTACGCCTATTAGATGTGAGGGGGGGGGGCTGATGATCACGAGAGTTAAAATCCTGCTATACCATTGAAAGTAGTCGCTTGGGCGGAAGGCGCTATTTGCTGTTCGCCTTCCCTCTGGTCAGAAGTTTTTAATTAGGACTGTCTGTACCTGAAGTTTAAGGTCTCCCTTTAGGTCATGCGTCACAAGTTAAAAACACCGGTTTTAATTGTTTGTTTAAGAGCAAAGTTGCAGAATAGACTACCTGAGCTCTGTCCAACACGGGGAATCGAACCCAAGATTTTAGTGATGTAAGTCCGTAAACTTATTGCTGACCCACCGGTTGTGAAAAGAAGTTCCTTGTATACTCGGTTAAATAATCGGATATACATTTCTACGTGATTTGTATTTAATCATTCTATGTAGAATTGGGAGCGAACTTAAGCATTGCTTTAGTTAAAGTGACTCTCCCACCAATGATTGACTTAACTAGGTTTGAAATGGTTTAATAATGTAACATCAAATCTGCTTCATTTGCACAAAAATGTTTGCGATTCAGTTCATGACACCATTTTCGTTATAGCATTAGTTTTTATTACTTGTTCATTTGTTTTAAAGCAAAGCCACATTGGGCTATCTGCTGTGTCCGCCGCGGGGAATTGAACCCCGGATTTAACGTTGTAGGTCCGTTGACTTATCGCTGCCCCACCGGAGGGCTTATTTTCGTTATTGAAATTTGAACCTTTTTTTTTTTTTCAAATGCAATCGGTGAGGTTTAGGTGAAAGACTTGGTTTGACGTGATAGTTTCACATCCAGTGAAACCATGTACTAATGTTTTGTTGCTAAAAACGTTACAATATTTGGATCCGAATCTGGTTTGATGTTATATTCAGTGAATCCTTATCAAATGCTCTTTGCTAAACATATAACAAACTTTGGATCTGGTTGCATAGTTTTGGTTTAACGCGTACCTCCCAGAGAATCTATGCTGTTGTTTTGTTGTTAATCATGTCAAAGACTAAATCTGAATTACTTGTTGTTGTTATTTCTTAGGCAAAGAGTTAAAAAATGAAAAATAGCGAGACAAATTTTTTTGTTAAAAAACCGGAAGTTACCCACGTTAACTATAAGTTCTTACCTCTTACGGACCTCCTAATTCACTGAAAACTGATTGGTTTGTTACTGGAAACCTGGCGGTATTTGTTTTCTTTTTTCTGATGTTTCAATCTGTACACCTTCATCGAAGTGACCAGTGTTGCTTACACCAACTCTCAAAATACCGACTCGTTTTTATGACGGTACTATACACAGTTTGTATCATATTGAGTAGCTTTGCGTTCTTGTTACCTACAACAACAACAAAAAATAATAATTAATAGTATATTATTTTAAAATAAACACATAAATAGTGTTCAAATAATCTTTACCCTAATTCTCATGTCTTGATGAAAAATTACAATTCATTCACCAACTACACCAGTTCACACCGTAACAGTTGTTTTCAAGCAATCTGATAATATAAATAGCCTCTCAAACATGAACGTTGTATCTGAACCACCCTGAAGAGTCCTGGTACTGAGCGAAAGGCCACGTTGGCAGAGGATAAAGCGTGATTGACATATTGTTATACACTCTTCTTTAATTTCATTCAGTAACGCTAGAATCCGGGTTTCGATACCCGTGATGGACAGAGCACAGATAGCCCATTGTATAGATTTGTGCTTAATTGCAAACAAACAATTTCAGTCAGAAGTTCTTATTAATAACACGAGTGTAAAGCACTATGGGGAATTATTTTATAAACAAAGTCCACAGAAGACCCAAGAAATAATCAATGCTAATATTGATGATATTTATATTTACACTTTTTTATATGATTCATTTGTTTTTAGGGACCCTATAATCAATAAGGTCCTAAGAATAACTTCGTTTACACAAAGTTTAGAAAAATATGTTAAAAAAGCTAATGTATAGACTCCATCGGAAATTCATCAATTTTGGTTCTTTGAAGGTTAAAGACGGCTATCCTAATAAATTAGTGTGCTGTAGAGGTCCAAGGTTCGAATAGATGTGCCGCTAAACATATGCTCCTTACTTTTAGTTGTTGGGGTGTTATAGTTACGAATGATCACCCTCTCATCATAAATTGCAAATTATGGATGGATATACCTGAACCTTAGGCCTAGCAGTTTATCTAGCACATAACGTTTTGGGATAACATGGGACTTACTGGTCCATCTCGACTGTTCCATCCTCTAAACTAATTTAAAATAATTAAAAACCATTTCTTAATGCCAGCCTTTATCATTCATATACTTATCAAGCTTTTTCTTAAACTCACTTAAATTTAATGCCTCTACAACATCAAAAGGCAACTCATTCCAAAGGCCAACCACCCTGTTAGAAAAATAAAACGGTCTTAGCTGAAGATGACTCCGACCTTGCCAAAATTTATATTTGTGTACCTAGTCGTACTATTCTTACTGTTAAATATAAAAAATGATAATACATCAAGACTATCAATTCCCTTTACAATCTTAAACACCTCAATCAGATTACCCCCTCAAAACTATTATTTTTTCAAGAGAAAACAACCTGAGAGATTTCAGCCTCTCCTCGTATGCTTTCATCCCAAGCACCATTCTAGTAACCCTTCTCTGAACCCTTTACAACAATTCAATGTCCTTCCTAAGGTAAGAAGCCCAAGATTGAACACAATATTCCAAATGTGGCCTAACCAGTGACATGTACAATGAAATTATAACCTCTTTAAACTTGTATTCAATATTTCTGTAGATACAACCTGAAATCATATTTTCCCTACCACTAGCAACAGTACATTGCTTGGATGGCTTTAGAGACTGAACGACTATTACACCAAGATCCCTTTCTTTCATGACACTATTAAGATTATTCCCATTTAAATTATACTTATAATTCAAATTATGATAACCTGCATGCATTATCTTGCATTTATTATAATTTAAGTTCATCTACCATATATTTGCCCAACTCACTAAATGATCTAAATCCTTTTGTAAATCAACAGCACCCTTTTCACAGCTAGCAACACCTAAGACCTTAATATCATCTGCAAATTTAAGTAATTTATTGACTATTCCTCCATCTATGTCATTGATGTAAATCAAAAAGAGCAAAGGTCCTAAGTAAGGTACCCCACTTGTGACAATAATCCAGTTTGATTGAACTCCATTTATAACAACCTTATGCTTTCTTTTATCCAGCCACTCTTCTATCCAATTTGCTAACTTATCCCCCACATCTATAGAGATATTTTTACAAGCCTTTTATGTGGCATCTTGTCAAATACTTTTTGAAAATCCAGATACACCAAATCTACACCCTTACCCTCATATACATAAACAGTAACCTTTTCAAAAAAATGTAAAAAGATTTGTAAGGCAAGATTTTTCCCTAAGTAGAAACCATGTTGACTATCCAATAGAATTCTAAACTTTGTTAAATGACTTTGCAAAGCATATTTTAACAAACTTTTCAAAAACTTTTCCAACAACTAATGGTACTATAGTTAC
>NW_013675393.1:6328-10592 GCF_000517525.1 Limulus polyphemus | reverse complement strand
ATCTAATACCTTTTGTAAATCAACAGTCACCCTTTTCACAGCTAGCAACACCTAAGACCTTAATATCATCTGCAAATTTAAGTAATTTATTGACTATTCCTCCATCTATGTCATTGATGTAAATCAAAAAGAGCAAAGGTCCTAAGTAAGGTACCCCACTTGTGACAATAATCCAGTTTGACTGAACTCCATTTATAACAACCTTATGCTTTCTTCCATCCAGCCACTCTTCTATCCAATTTGCTAACTTATCCCCCACATCTATAGAGATATTTTTTACAAGCCTTTTATGTGGCATCTTGTCAAATACTTTTTGAAAATCCAGATACACCAAATCTACACCCTTACCCTCATATACATAAACAGTAACCTTTTCAAAAAATGTAAAAAGATTTGTAAGGCAAGATTTTCCCTAAGAGAAACCATGTTGACTATCCAATAGAATTCTAAACTTTGTTAAATGACTTTGCAAAGCATATTTTAACAAACTTTTCAAAACTTTTCCAACAACTAATGGGTCTATAGTTACTGGGACAATTTTTTTATCACCTCCCTTGAAAAGAGGAATTACATTAGCTAACTTCCAATCAACTGGTACCTGCCCACTATTGAAGGACTGACAAAAAAAATAGTAGTAAGTGGCTCATAAATCCAATCTTTAACCTCCTTCAAAACCCTTAGGGTAATATTATCTAGCCCAGAAGCCTTATCGTTTTTAAAGAAATCCTTGCTGTTAATTTTTACATTTTCAGCCAACCTTTTCTCATACATTCTTTTTGATGTCCTAGTTTCCAGTTTCACCAACTTTCTTGATCTTCTATAATCTTCTAAGTCTCCGGTCATACCGGTCAATTTAAATTTATTAAACTTATTATGCTTTTCTTAAATTTTATCTCTTAAACTCTTTGTGAGCCAACCTGGTTTTTTTTACTTACATCTACCCATTTCTTTCTATAAGGAATGTATTGAACTCAGCTGCCCAATTCACAATTCGTGTCGTATCTCTTCAAAATTTGTTTTTAAAATTTGTAACCAAAATATCATTATTCCTTATCTCCATGTGCAGCAAAACAACGAACCTAATAGAGCAATGATCACATGCACCCAGATGTTCCCCAATTTTCACCCTCTCACTCATTTCTATACTTGAAGTTAACAATAAATCTACAATAGCATTGTTTCCAGTAGGTTCATTGACTAATTGGTGAAGAAAGCCATCCTGAACAGTTTCCAAAAACCTTTCTCCCTCGTGGTTTGATTCTAGAATTTCCCAATCTATATACCTGAAATTAAAATCACCCATAATTATGACTTCATCACTTTAACAGCTGAAATCTTAATCTTATTGTAAAGTTTCACATTAATTTCATCAGTATCATTTGGTGGTCTGTAACAATTCTCACTAAAAGCCTTTTCCCTGTATATCCACTAATAGAAACCCAAATGGCTTCAATATCCTTGGTATTATCTTTGATATCCTCAACTTCAACATGATGCAACTTACATTTTACATATAAAGCCACTTCCCCCCCCTTTTAATACTCTATCCCTATTAAGTAGCATGTAACCCTGTATTTCAAAGAAATTTCTGTCATCAAAATCATCTACATTTAATCATGTTTCAATTGTTACCATTATGTCAAAATCCTCCATTCCTACCAGTGCTATAAAGTCATAGTAACAATTAAGCCTATCATTATAACTACTTCTATACTCATTTCCTATGCTAAACTGTCCTTTGCCTCTCATTCTTTTTGCATTTAGTTTTCCTGGCTCTCACCACTGTCTAGTCCTAGTTTAAACCTTCCCTTACAGCTGAGTTAATAGCCTTAGCAAATAAGCCAGCCCCTACCCTGTTTAAATGTAAACCATCCATTCCAAAAAGCTCCCTTCTTCCACTGAACTGATCCCACAAGTCCAACCAGCCAATCTGCTCATCCTTACATATTTACCTAAGCCTAGCATTTAGCCCTCGTGACCTATTTATAACTTCATCCCCACAGTTAATTCTTGACAGTATCTCTGACAAAATTAAGTTATGGCCTCTTTCTTGTACTTATTAATTAGCTCCTCTGACCTACCTTTCTCTACATCATTAGCCCCTACATGCACCACAAAGATTGCATCTCTGCTAGCCCCTTTATTATATCTCCTGCTCTGTCAGTTATATCCTCCACCTCTGACCCTGGATAGCATAATCTGATTATTTTCTCCCTCTTTACCCCACAGACTATCCTACCCACATGCCTTGTCAAGGAATCACCTACAACTATAACCTCCTTATCATCCACATTCTTCTCTAACCCTTTCGTTTTCCTTCCTTCCGATAAATCCTCGTCTGCAGAAACCAAGGGCTGAAATTTGTTGCTCAACAGAATATGCTCATTATAACTAAATTCACTACTTTTTACTCTAACAGTACTCTTTCTAGCTTCCTGAAAGTCATTATTAACTGATGTATCCCTTGCATGTAAAAGCTTAAGCTCCTCTTGAAATCCTGCTGCCATTTCCCACAGTTTATACTTCTCTTTTTTATCTATTGCCTCCACTTTAATCATGATTGCCTCTAACTTCTCCACCAACCTACAAACTCTATACAAAAATTGTACATCTTCATTACTACTTTCCTTAAAAGTACATGCCAGTCCCGAGTTCCCAAATAAAACTCATTCATTGCACCCATTACACCTAACAAACTGTGAACTCTTAACTCCTACACTAGTCTTAACCATTGTATTTACACTTACAGCCTGAAAATAAATACTCAATGCCAAATATCAGCAGCCTGTTGTTAACACTATTACTGTTAAGCCTAACGTTTAAGAACCAGTTATTTTTTTATCACTGTTTTGTCTTCACACTAAAGTAATAAAGTTTATCCTTAAATATATAGAACTTAATAAATTTATTAGAACAATATACGTAACATTAATAATAAAATGTATTTAGCCTGATTTATATTATAACCCACCTATAACCATAAGCTGAATTTAAACTATTGGATCTAAGTTCAAGTAAATAAGTTAATACTTAAAACACCAAGAGACAATAAACCAGTTTTTAGGTTGTATTTATTTAATAAAACAATGTATTAAAATTGTCACTCATGCTGAAAATGACAAATATTCTCGAAGGATGATTACTTAAACTGTGTGTTAGAATTAACAAGAACTTCCAGTTTTTAGTTAGTTAACTCTAGAAAGCCGAGTCGTTCGCGTAGTTATGTTATGTCGGTTTCAGACAGCTTTTAAAATTAGCACTTTCTTGTTTATTATTATTATCAGTAAAACAGAAATGAATTGTTAGTCCATCAAAGAATAAATCCAACACCTTTGTTTGACCATCAATAACTTTGTTGTAATCTCGCAAAGGCTGTACTAATGTTACAGAAATTAGTCCAAGTCTCACAGTCGACCACGTGCCTTCAAATGCGGGTGTCCGAGCTATTTGAGGTTTATTATGGGAGTAATCAACAAATATATAAAAAGATAGCACATTTCAAGATAGTTTTTTAAATGCTACTAACACGTTACGTTCTTCAACGGACGCCCCCCTACAGTCGGTAGTACAGACGTCGTGACTCGGAGATCTACTGAGTAACAGCCTTTCGACGAGCATAGTTGTGCTTGTCGCCTTAGTATGTAGGTTAGGAATTAGAGGTAGACAGACACAAACCCTGATGGACTCATACAATCAACAGGCGATCAGCCACACGGTGCGCTTCGATTGGTAGGAAACACGAAAACGGGGGAGGGCAGGCACGCGGATCGATGGTGTGACAGCGTGCGGCGCGTGTTTCCCACGGCCGAACACTATTCACGATTCCTCCCTCCATACATGCCACCCCCTCCACCTTTGTCCGCCTGCTCGCTCACGAAATGCCCTCTGTGCAACAAAAGCTTACAGCTGGATAATTCTAGTTTGTTTTTTTTTTTACCAAAGCACGTGGCTCCCACCATTCAGTTTCTACAGTTATGGTATCCTGGGCATGATCATTAAGAGACCAAGAAAGCTACTATTGCTCTTTTGATAAACAAAAATAGATAAAATAGCGGTCGTTTACAAACGAATGTTAAAAAAATTTAAAAATTCTTCACCTGTAGCTACGAAGGTACGCCACTCCAATCTCTACATTGCCATACACTCACATGGTTATCATGGCACATGGTTATCATATTTTACTGTGGTGAAAACCTTTATAATATTTAGTCCTGATGTAGAAGTTATGTCACTCTACTCTCAACATAACATATGATATGGGTCC
>NW_013675393.1:0-5328 GCF_000517525.1 Limulus polyphemus | reverse complement strand
CAAAATGGTTACGAGGTCGGTCGCACGGATATATTAAAACAAGTCGAACGTATATACAAATGTTACAATTATATACAAATGTCACAATTGTATCCAGAGCTTTAAATAACTGTCTCTTTTCGTCAAATTCCACACAGGCTGGTTCAGTTACTTTAAAATACAATTTAACAAAACAAATTTATCCTTCTATACTCTTTTATTACAATACAACCTGTGATAATTTCTCTTTAAAAATCGCCACTGTATGCTATTTATGGCTAAACTCACAATCATTCAGTCTAGATCTATTTATCTATATCGAATTAGATTTTAAGACAGAGAGATAGAGTGTTGCTCACACTACTAGATATTATGATGCAATAATACCCAGTTAAAACAACGAGAAAAACTTGGCAGGCTCTAGAAACACGACGTAATAATATAACACTCACCAATTCATAACTATTGAACTACACAACGTATGATTCGTAAATAGTTACGTAAACAAACTTGCGATAAACTGTCGCTTCTAAAAATAACTAGATAACTCACGCTATCAACTGTCTAAATCATAACACTCGCATCAGACGTAAACTGAAACAGTTGTGTATATTTAACATATTCTACTGTGGTGTTAACCTTTCTTGTAGCAAGGTATCTCACTCTATCATTCATATATCAATGTAAGTCATAAGTACCTACGGTAAGATTCTAGCGATCGAGGTTTTGTTTGTAACTAAGCACAAAGTTACACAATGGGCTATCTGCGTTCTGCCCAAAACTGGTATCGAAATCCGGTTTTTAAAGTTGTTAGTCCGCAGGCATACTGCTGTGCCACTGGGAGGCACTCTCGAGGTCAGCAGCGTGTATACGAACGTCAAACCAATACTAAATATTAATTAGTGACTAACAAATATATATACATATTAGTTACTACTCCTAAAATCTAACTTGTATTTATCGTACGTTTTCAATGCTACTCTGCTGCCATCTTCAGGAAAGTTCGGAGGACGACTATTTCTGTGGTGGTTGTGGCAAGCTATTGATCCTGGATCTTTCTGTTACAAAGGTTAATGTGCCATCCACTCGTTCGCCAGGTCACTGCTGACCACAACAACAATATGAAAAACAGTTTCACAAAATAGTATGTATAAACTTCCTCGTGACTAACGAAACTACGTAATGATTCACAAAACAGTACATATAAACTTCCTCGTGACTAACGAAACTACGTAATGATTCAAAAAAAGCATGAATAAACTTCCTCGTGACCAACGGAACTGCATAATGTTTCACAAAACAGTATGTATAAACTTCCTCGTGACTTACGAAACTACGTAATGGTCCACAAAACAGTACATATAAACTTCCTCGTGACCAACGGAACTACGTAATGATTCAAAAAAAGCATGAATAAACTTCCTCGTGACCAACGGAACTGCATAATGTTTCACAAAACAGTATGTATAAACTTCCTCGTGACTAACGGAACTACGTAATGATTCACAAAACGGCATATATAAACTTAAGTAATGTTTCCCAAAACAGTATATATAAATTTCCTCGTGACCAACGGAACTATGTAATGTTTCACAAAACAGTATGTATAAACTTTCTGGTGACGAACGGAACTACGTAATGTTTCACAATACGTTATGTGTACACTTCCTCGTGGCCAACGGAACTATGTAATGTTTCACAATACAGTATGTATAAACTTCCTCGTAACTATAACTGACAAAAAATAATGATTCACAAATAATATACACCAAACACTATACAATTTTTTTTTTACAAAATTAACGTTTTGAGTGTGCTTGTTTTAGAGAAAAGCTACATTGGGCTATCAGCTTTGCCACCGCGGGGTATCGAACCCCGGATTTTAGCATCGTAAGTCCGTAATTTTCTGCTGTCCCACCAGGGGCAATAAATTCAACAACATTTCAGGGTTTAGACGTTGGACTTAAATTTTGTTAATTATTTAAAACCATAACATCAAAATTAGTGTGGATACTCTTAAAATCGCATTTCTGAGGATGCACGACCACATCACACTTTTTTATGCAACAATAGATGCGAAAAAAATTCACCACATGAGACATCGTGTATTCTTTCAAATATAGAGAAGAGCAAAGACTTGCTGGTCTCACTTAGCCTCGTCCCCAATGAGTTTGTTTGTTTGTTTGTTTGTAATTAAGCACAAAGCTGTACAATGAGCTAGCTGTGCTCTGCCCACCACGGGTATCGAAACCCGGTTCCTAGCGTTATAAGACCGCACACAGTTCTACTTTTGTCGTTGAAAAAAACGTAATTAATATTTTTGTTCTTCGAGTTTATAAACTAGCTGAAAATATTCACGGTTTCAATGAAGAGCTTAGCTTGTTCTTAATGTTTAAAAAATCAAAAGTTATTCTTTGAATCAACTTTATCCCCCCCCCTCCCCCACGGTAAAGCAAATTGATGTGGCCAAAAGATTTGCTTTCCTCCCTCTGTCATTTATTGATATTCATGGCTTTCAGTTCAAAAGGGAAAGTAAAAACAAGAACAAAAACGTAGAACGTGCATTCCACGCGCATCACTTAAAATTCTTTTTAACCCTCGAGTACTTATATATATGTTCATAATCAAAACAGTTGACTTTCACATCCTCGGGTGGCCGGTACTACTTATCTCGTATCTCGGGATTTAAAAATGAAAGCGAGGCTGCCATTTATTCTGGATCCTGTTTCCTTGGTAACGAAAACATATTTTGAACATAATCATAAATTATTTTCTCTCATTTACATAAAATTAAGTCACTCAATACTTCTAGTCTATAAACAGATGTCAGACCATCAGTTAGTCTATAAACAGGTGTCACACCCATGAATTAGTCTATAAACAGATGTCAGACCATCAATTAGTCTTTAAACAGGTGTCAGACCATCAATTAGTCTATAAACAGATGTCAGACCATCAATTAGTCTATAAACAGGTATCAGACCATCAATTAGTCTATAAACAGGTGTCAAATCACCAACTGATATTTTGAATTTTTGTAGAAGATGTGTATTGTGATGACATCACACAGCTGTGAGGATACTGATTGGTCCTTTAGTGAAGTTCCAGTAAGTGCAATACCACAAATTATTACCCGCAATTGAAGCTGTAGGTGCATTATAGGAGTGACAGTCAATCCCTTAGCGTGAATGGTAGGATGCTGCTGATTTACATGACTGCCTTCCCTCTGGCCAATAGTTCATAAAGAGGGATGGCAGCAGGTGGTCTTAACACCTCGTTGTATTTTACAACACACAAACTCAGAGCTGTAAATTATAACTGATTTATGATAAATAAATTCAGAATAGAAATTCTCAACCAGATATAATCATCCTTTCCATTTCCGTATGATAATTATTATCCAAGCATTTATTGGGAGTATTTGTCCGGGAAGCAGGTAATATAAAGTTAAACATGAAACAAAAAGTCTGACCATCTCTTGTTGACTTTTGAATGCTGGTGAACCATTCAAGTCCTTGAATCGTTTCTTATCTTTATCTTTAGACAGGCGTTGAAAAATGGAATTACATATATTTATAAGTTAGTTTTGTGGGCCTTGTACTTTGATATAAACTGGAAATTGGACCGACTCACTTCGTTATTAACTCAAGTGGTTGCTGTCTAAAAAAAAAAAAAAAGGAATATTTCTACATCCTGTGTCGTATATTAAGTTGTTTCTTTTCACTGAGGACGAGATTAAGTGGGATAGTTAGTTCTTTTCATGTATGTTCGATGAACAGAACATGTGAATCCTGATGCAGTAAATTCATCGCAGGATTATCAACAAAACACTAATACGTACGATATAGGATTATGTTCAATACCTCTAAAGTTAGGACTTTACCTGCCACAGGAAGCGTATTAATTCAAAGCCTAGACTTTGGACTGAATATTAATCAGACAGCTGCTCGACTTCATCTTTTGAAAACGTGACTTTTATAAAGTTTAACTTGGCTCTTAAGGCTGTTTTTAATATGTTTAACGTTTTGCATGGCTAACGGACATATTGGACGATTTACCAATGTGACGTTTAAGGTAATATATAGTCCAATTCTCGTGACTCATGGGCCTACTGAAATACCTCGTCAAACAATACTTATAAATAGACTTAGTATTTGTGATCAAATCTTTTAAACTACAGATGTGTTTTCCACATTCCTCTTAATTTGTTCATTTCGGATTTTAAAACATAAGTGTGTAAAATGGCATTTCAGATCTACATCTACCTTTGTGTCCCACAAGTCACTGCCCAAGAGGCTTTTCGTTAAATACCAGAAATCGTCAGTAAGGCTCATAGATGAGAGGCGAAAAAAAATTATCTGAAACGCTGTTTATATATATATACAAAATACGTTTAAAATTTATGGTTGAAACACCGAAAGCTGGCGAAGCAATAATAGCTAGGTTTAATATTTGTGATAAAATCAAGGGAAACCGGTTTATATAATAAGGTTTTTCATAAATAAAGATTGTTTGTTTGTTTGTTTTGAATTTCGCGCAAAGTTACACGAGGGCTATCTGTGCTAGCCGTCCCTAATTTAGCAGTGTAAGACTAGAGGGAAGGCAGCTAGTCATCACCACTCACCGCCAACTCTTGGGCTACTCTTTTACCAACGAATAGTGGGATTGACCGTCATATTATAACGCCCCCACAGCAGAAAGGGCGAGCATGTTTGGTGGGACGGGGACTCGAACCCGCAACCTAACCACCTGGCCATGCCGGGTCCCGTAAATGAAGAATAGATAAGATAAAAAGTCTTTTTAATCAAGAATTGAGATCCAAAAACCTGACAAGCATTCCTATTTATGGTTGCTCAATATAAACGATATTAGACTTTATAATATTCTTTAAAACATAGACCTAGAAAATTTATTTTATGTTTTAAAAGCTTCTTTTATCCAGAAAAAAAAATATCCAAGATAGACCAAGGTGTTGGTTTCGGTAATACTTGTCATATTTTGACTTTTATAAAAATCAAATGGTGGCCTTTTCAAATAATTTTAATACACAGAGACAATCAAACATAACCATATAAAATAAAACTGACTATTATAATAGCTGTATCCATGGCTTAAGCTCCTATATTGTATATTTCATGTCAAAGAATTTCTTTAAATTTTCTAAGTTCTAATTTAGGACGTCTTAAATCTGGTTGAGGTCGCGTGCTAGATTTTACCTGAGATGATGATTTTTGTAGCTTTACCAGTCAAGAAACTTATTTGTGTCTTGCCTCATTTAGCGACCGTCAGATGGAGCAGAGACGAATTCTCATTCTAATACTGTTTAGAGACGACTTGAATGGGTAATGA